>NC_056736.1:65817492-65822492 GCF_019279795.1 Protopterus annectens | reverse complement strand
TTCCATTGTTAGATGTAAGTGTAAAATCAATAGAGGGAGACAGGTGAGTAGGTGGAAAGAGCAGAAGTTTGGTTTTCTTGGGGTTGAGGAGGAGACAGTGATTAGAGAACCATTGCTCTAGGGTGGTGAAGGTTTTTTGTGTTAGGGAGTGAAGTTCAGTCTGGGTTGTGGCAGAGCAAATGATGGTAGTGTCATCAGCATATTGAATACAAGTAGATAGAGGAGTGGCTAGATGCAGATCATTTATAAAAATGGAAAACAGAAGAGGACCTAAGATGGAGCCCTGAGGGACTCCTATAGAGGTGGGGAGAAGATCAGATAGATGGTTGTCCCAGAGAACTGCCTGTTTGCGATTTTCAAGATAGGACGTGAACCAGCTTAAGGCATGGTTGTCCAGAGAGAGGGAACTTAAGCGATGTAAGAGGAGTTGGTGATTAACCATGTCAAAGGCTTTTGACAGGTCTACAAAGAATGCTGAGGAGGGAGTATTATTGTTGCAATTTATGTTAATAGAGTCGACGAAGGATAATAAGGCTGTGGTAGTGCTATGGAATGGTCGAAACCCATGTTGGCAGTTAGCTAGGAGATTGTTGCTTAACAGGTGATTTTAAGTAACTGTTTGTGGATGCATTTCTCCATTATTTTTGCAAGAGGAGATAGTAACACTATGGGGCGGAAGTTAGAATACTCCAAAGAGTGACCTCCTTTGAAGAGAGGGATGATGTGTGAGATTTTCCAGACTGTAGGGATAGTACTTTCTTTTAAAGTCCTATTAATCAATAGAGAGATGGGGTAGGCTATCGCTTTGGCACCTAGTTGGAGATATTCTGCGGGTAATTTGTCAGCTGAAGGGGTTGTTGGCTTAAGTTTTTGAAGTAAGGACAAAATGTAGGAGGTAGGTATGGGTTGGAGGTGAAATGGGGGGGAGTAGAGCTAGGGGTATATAGTTTGGAGGTATCAGGGCTTTGTTGGTCAGCTAGCTTTAGAATGGCTGAAGTAAAGAAGGTATTAAAGGCATTAGCTATTTGTAAAGGGGAGTTAGTGTTGGAGCCTAGTGGGTTAGGTGTGGCAGCTTTGCCAGGGGATAGCAGTGTATTAATAGCGGTCCAAAATTTATGTGGTTGGTGGAGGGAAGATTGTTGTAATTGAGTGTAGAAGTTTTTTTTATCTTGTAGGATGGCCTGTTTTGTCATATTTCTTTTTTGTTTAAAAGAGAGATGATCAGTTATGTTTTTAGTGGTTCGCCATTTGGTCCAGGCTTTATTTCTACTAAGAATTAGTTGTCTAGTTTTGTTAGAGAGCCATTGTGCTGTCTTAGCTTTCATACGTATGGAGCGCAAGGGGGCATGATGTTCAAGGATTGTGAGAAAGGTATTATTGAAGTGGTTAACAGCTTCATCTATTGGGAGAGATTTAAGAGGTGACCAGTTAACTTGCATAAGTTCATTGTGAAACAGATTGGGGTCAAAATGTTTTTTGCAACGGGATAATCGAACTTGGGTTGGGATAGAAAAATTAGTTTTATGCCTGATGATATAAGTTAGGGAGTGATCACTGAGGTCATCTGGGAGAGTTCCTGTTGTATATTTTTGCTGGGGACTATTTGTTAAGATCCAGTCAAGTATAGTTTCTTTATTACTATGTTTGTTTGTTCTTGTAGGGGAGTTGATGTGTTGAGTGAAGCCATGCAGGTTAATAAGGGTAGATGGATTAGTATGTTCACATAAGTTCCAGTCAATATTCAAGTCTCCTAAAAGTATTGTTTCTTGAAGGAGGTTTAGAGAAAGCCAGTTTAGTATGTCTTCTAAAATGGTAGGATTTTTGCCTGGGGGAATATAGGTACAGATAATATTAATAGTTTTGTGAGGATTGATTTGAAGTTTTGAGATAATTAATTCAAAATTTGTGTCAGTTAAAAGGGTATGATTTGTTATACTTATTTGCAGGCCGGTTTTATAGAATATAGCTACTCCGCCACCTTTTTTGTTTAAGCGGTCTTGTCTCAGGATGCTGTAGCCAGGGGGGGTAATTTTGTTATCTTTTATTGTAGGTTTGAGCCAAGTTTCAGTTAGACAGAATGTCGAACTGTTGGACTTCTAGAAGAGCATGCATTTGTGGTATTTTATTACAAATGCTACGTATATTAAGTTGGGCAATTGAGAGTGATTTGGGGGGTTTAGTAGGTGGTGTTGGCTTTGGTTTAACTAGTTGGCAGTTGGATGATAATGGGGATAGGTCAGGGCCTGGGTTGGGGTGTATGTCTCCATGTATCAATGAGCTAATTAATAAAAGGTTGTAGAATTGCGAGGGTTTGCAATGGTAAATATCACGTTTTTTGAGGTTATGAATACAGTATTTGGTGTGAAAAAGACGGTGATATTTAGGTAGAAGATAAGAGGTATTGTAGATGACATTGAGATACTTAATGGATGTTGATGGGGGAGAAGTTAGGGTATATTTGCGTGGGATAGTAAGAGTTGAGGGTAAGGTTTGTTCGTAGGAGGTTGAGAGATAGGTAGAGGTGAGGGTAGTTAGGAGAATTAGTAGTAGGGTAGGGTGGTATTGGATTGGCATATTAAGTTGGATCTAAGTGAGTGGCTTGAGAAGATGTGGTCTGAAGAGTAGATGGGAGGAGGAGGGAGGCGACTAATTAAAGAGGGGGTGGGGACAGGAAGATATTGTGAGTGGTTGTGAGAGGGGAGGGGTGTGTCTATGTGGGGATAAATGTAGAGGTCCCAGGGGCGGGTGGGATTGGGGGCAGGGAAGGGAGCGGAGTGAGCCCGAAGGGCGAACGGAGCGGGAAGACACAAAATAGTTGTAGTTGCACAGAAAAAACAATCAGTAAAGGTGGAGAAACAGCAGGTAAGTTTGTAGCAGGTATTGTAGAAGCAATACAATAAAAATGTAGCGAGAGGTGAATGTGCAGATGTGTAGCAGCAAAGTAAAGGCAAGAAGAGAGATTTGTCAGGGGCCAGGGAGAAAGAGAAGAGCAGTTATGAGCAAGGAGATCCAGGTACAAGAAAAAAGGTACTGGAGAGTTAAAGAGCAAGTTAAAAGGGAGTCAACCAAATAGTAGAAGGATGCCACCTAGTGGCCAGCAGGTTAAATCAGAGTTATGCAGGTAAGGAAGGGGTAAATGGAGGAAAATAGTAAGGAAAAAGAAACAGTGTTAAGGATAAAGGAGATGGAACTTACAGTGGTGGCTATGGGAGGGTAATGAATAAGGGTCTGGAAAAGTATTCAGATAGGAAATTAGGGTATTGGCTGCTGGTAGTCCTAGGCAGGTAGCTAGACTAGGATTCTCAGGTCAGATTTGGTTTAAACATGTATAAGTAGCATACTTTTATAGTCTGTTTTGGATGAAACCACCAAAGATTACAGGGTTAGGGCTTGGTGGACACAATTTCAGGTCTTCCAGGAGGGCAGAGACACTTGTGTAGGTGATTGCAGGTTCCAGAAAAGCAACTAGTAGAAGTATTAGGGAGAGAGAGGAAGATAGTAAGGCAAAACAGAGACAAATATCGGAGAGCAGTTATAGAAATCTAGCAAATTAGTGACTAACAGGTGAACACTACACAAATTTATACTTATACTTATAATCTAACTAGAAAAGCTGATACTCAATAAACATTGTAAATCATAAGCACACAATATGATAGGTTAATTGCAGTCAAAATAACATTCTTAGGTAAGATAGTCAAATACAAACAATACGCTACTAATAGAAATAAAGACTAAATAAGTAGTTTAAGTGGGTGAACGCATGGAGAGGGGTTGCTTAAGTAGATGTGTTTCACAGTCAAAGGTATTAACATGCAGTGGAAGCAGTCGCTTGAAATAGATTCCGCTACACAGTAAGAAGTAGCGACCCTGTCCTTATTAGCGGGTAAAGCTGGAACTATGTTCTCCAACGTTTAGTACAAATCAGCAAAATTAATAGGGTTAGCATTTGCCGATCCCCACATGTATAGAGCAAATCAAAGCTAACGCAGGTCAGGCACAATGGTGTAGTGCTATGCGCTAGTATAGTGATAGGCTTTTAAATTACTCATGCTCTATATCGGGTGATTAGATTAGCGTAAGGTAGTCTTAACAGAGATTGCTGAAAGTAATAGGATGTAAAGGCGCTCTATATGAGAGGCGATAACCAAAAAGTAGCGCTGCCTAGTCAAGCTACCATAAATATATGTTGATACTAAATACACACAATCAGTTCCCAATAAAGAGTCGACAATGGTAATTGCAGTAGCTATGTAAAAAAAGGCGCCAAATGAGGGATAGAGCTAAGACAGTCAAGGTATACGGTATGGGAGCGTAATCCTCATACAAACACAACGCTATAGTCTGGTTTTAATACGCTAATTAGAGGCAATATTTACGGTGAGCCACTATTAATATAGTAATATTACTAGCATATATCTAAATAGTTGATATGCACTATAAACTTTCAATAGCACATACATTGTAGGTAGTAGTCAGGAAGCCGTCTAAGCGTAACAGACCAATTAATTGCGCAGCAAGTGTTTCAACAGTTCAAACTATAAATCACTCTGTAGTAACAACAACAAAATACAGTATATAGGTGGGCGATTCCTAGACCAACAGTGTTTAACTACAAGTAGTGGAGTAACAATTTAACAATGAACGCCACATACGTAGGCACAAATATTTAGAAGAGTCTAAGCATTAAGACATTCCTATTTAGGCTTGCCGGCACAGCATATAAAAGAGCTTCACTGGTCATAAATTACTAATATACATTCTTCATGGATACTTGTAATAAAAAAAACACTCATATACTTTAAATAAAAATGCAGACGTAAACCATTAAAACACTGAGCTAAAAAAGCTTACTCTAGATTACCGTCCAGCACCAGGTTTGGGACATACAGCAGCCAAACCGATGGTTGGGAAGGAAAGATGGCTTCCAGGGATGTGGGGATATATTTATAAGGTCAGGGTTAGGGCTTGGTGGACACAATTTCAGGTCTTCCAGGAGG
>NC_056736.1:65617492-65809992 GCF_019279795.1 Protopterus annectens | reverse complement strand
GGGTGGACAACAAGACGTATCCCTTCTCCAAGAGCACAAGGCTATACAAAGTGATACGGGCATGTTCTGTTCTATATCAACAAGTTAAGTTTGATTAATAAAGCTCACACCTAACCTCTCATCTGTGGAATGATGAAGCAAGGTAAAACAATCACACTAACTCTGAAGAATCACAGTGCTGAAGCACTGACTTATGCCTGCTGTGACAGTATGCAAGATGCAATTTTCAATCATTATTTATTTAACATTTGTTGACTGGGAAAGTCCAACTAGGACAGAGCATATTTTCAGTGGAGGCCTGGGGAGAAACATTCCAGACACGTGTCTTTGGAATGTGAGAGGAAACCACAGTACCTGGAGGAAACCTAAGCGAACGCAGAAAAAACATGCAGACTCTGCACAGAAGGCAGCCCAGCTGAGAGTCAAACCGGAGAACTTCTTGCTGTGAGGAGACAGTGTTAATCGCTGTACCACTGTGCCGCCCAATGGAGCTGATATGCACAATTCTATATAACTATATATCCTCAGTATTATGATGGAACTTGGTAATACAAAGTCAGAATGTATGGCACAGCAGCAGGGAGGGGGAGCACCTATAGATAAAACAGATGAAGATGTGGAAGACCTCTATCTCACACTAGTCACCACTACAGGACTTGTGGGAAATGGCATTAAGGCAGGACCACTTTCCCAAAGGAACTACACTTTCTAGGTGGCTGCCAGAATACTGTGGTATGCGCTGAACAAAAAGACAGTACAGCAAACTTGAATGTTGCCGCAAAGGAAAACACTGTGCAAGCCCCATTACACTAATCTGTGCTATGCAATACTTACGGTAGAATGAAGTTTACAAATTGCACAGTTACTCCACTGCCACTACTGCATGAAACAAAATGGCTTAAACAGGAAGAACAAAAAAGTTTATAGGCTTTTTGAGTAGTTTTCAATTTATATGAACATGAAAAGGTTTTAAGTGAAACTGGCATTCAGATACTTAGTTTGAAATATAAATTACTGGAATTTTGAAAGTTGCTGGTGAAAAAGTAACACATCCTTCATCATAAACAATCACATTAGAGATAACCAGTGAACAGCCTAATAACTACCTGCCAGTCCGCCTACTGAAGAAGAAAAAATATATATGTCCATTAGATGAAAATTACACTGTTAATTTGACAGTAGGTCCCTGATGGCCCTAAGCCATGCAAAATATTCTTGACACAACTGTAATGCAAGCATGTAGGAAAGATATATCAAATAATAATAGCTAGAGATCCTCAGATTTGATCATCAGTGCAGTTTTGTTAGAGAACCATCCTCTAGTTCATCACATCAGGCTCCTCAGCAAATTTTTCACAGCTGTGTATATTGAAATACCTCCTGCCTTGTTGGTAAATTCACCTTGGTGGGTAACGTAGGAGCAACATGTACTGGAAGTGCAAGAAGTGGGCTTGCTCTATTTCAGGAGGAGGGATCAAGAGCAGAAGAGCACCTCTCAAGTTCAGAAACCCTCAGAAAAGGCCCAGTGGCAAGTGAAGGATTAGTTTGCTCTGCCCTAATGATCCATGACCCAGAATATCATCCAACTGCAGTACATGCTGTGTCATTATGTATGGGGTCTGCACCATCATGACACTCTTTTGACGAATGACTATCAAACTGTTTACTCAAATGGGAGATGATATAAAAAATGTGACCATCTGGAGCAAGCCCGTAATGACCGACCCTGGAAACACTGCTCTGCCTTTGCATTTAGTTTTACTTAGTCTTGCAGTCTATACTTTAAGTGTAACTGTCCCGGTAAAAGCAGCAGAGACATGCACAAAATATTTAGTTAATATTTTATTTTGAGAAGTATGTTGAGACTTCAAAAAATAAATAATCAGAGATGGGAACTGTACTCTGTAAAATGCAGCAGCATGTACCACTGATAAACAGGATCACACTGCAGACGGTATCATGGCTTGCAGCACAGCATCTAAAAATGCTGCAAAAAGGTTCACCCAACTTATTTTATCTAATGTCGGGGGGGGGGGGTGATACATGGTCATCCTTAATACCATGAAAAGTCGTGTATAGGACAGTAGAAAAAAGAATGAGAGCAAGCAGAAGGAAGCACACAAGGAGAACACACACTAGAGTGCAAGGTGTAATTGGGAAGGAATGATAACATTTTTGAGAGCATTACAGACCCTTTTTTAATATAAAGAAAGAATGGATATGCAGTATATAAGATGTAAAAGAATAGAAAATGTGTATAGAAAAAAGGAGTTAAAGAGTTTGTAGGAGCAAATAGGCAAGTGTGAAACAGTTCAGGCAGGAGTGGGTGTGCACATGTGAGGATGAGCTGACAACAGACGGACAGTGACTGGAAGGACTGGACCATACACAAGGCATTAGGTATTTCACAAACTGGAGAAGATGGCACCAGAAAGGTCATATGGTGGGGTGCTGGATGCAGGAGGGTCCTGCTAGTTCAGCCTAGACGCCATCTTACATCAAACCTTTGCCAGCTGAAGATTCTGTGCAGCTGATGCCATGGGCCTGGGTAACCTCTGACCACCTGATGTCTAGAACCTCCGAGACAAGCATATCCACTGTATGCTCCATTTCTCTCTCTCTATATGGCAATGCTGATCATCCAGATGTCTCTGTACCATAACAAGTATTTGATGCTGTTATTTGGTATCTACTTCCCAGAGGTAAAGGCTAATATCAAGGGCTTTTGGCTGACCAAGTTTGCAGATGACTGTCATCACAGACTCCCCCATGGCACAGACATCTTACAAGAGGATCTAAGACAAATGACTGATGTCAAAGTCACAGGCTAAAACTCAATGCCAAGAAATGCATTACAATGCCTTCTGGGAAAACTGCCACACAGACTAATTACTCCATCATCAATAAGACACCACTAAGAGTTGACCCAGTAGTCAGGGATCTGGGAACATATGCAGAAAATGATCTGACCTTTGACTAACTTTTGGCCAAGGCAGTAAGAAAATCATCATATGTCTCGCAACTTATAAGTAAGGTCATGGCATCCAAGTCCAAGGAAGTCATAGTACCACTTTATTCAGCCCTTATCAAACCCCATCATTTATGTCCCCCTTCAGCATTTACATGACCAAATATATGCAACAGTTGGAATGCCAACAAAGGTTCCTTACCAGGAGAATCCAAGGTATAAACACATTATACTATACAGATCACTCTAAAGCCCTGTCTCTATACTTGTCTCCTACAGGTTACTGACAGGTGACCTATGCCTGACATACAAGGCATCCTTGGATTCTGCTCTGATGGACTTTTGCACATCCACGAAACAATCATCATCAGAACCACTAGCTCTAAGAATTTAAATTTTGCTTGTGACATAGACAACACATGTTGATAAGACAAATATGTGTCTCAGAGGATCCCCATGCTCTGGAACAGGCTTCACGTCCAAGTGAAGCAGAGTCCATCCCCTAAAGCTATTTAAGTGCAACCTTGACCAATGGATGTGAAATTGGAAATTCACTCCATGTCTGGTCCACATGTCTCTGATAGACAGAGGCAGACAGTATTGCCCAAACTAACATAGCCTCTAGAAACTTCCTAACAAATATACCCATGCTAATAAATGCCTATAATACACAGGGGCACAAATGGTTTGGATTCCATTCCTAGTCTTATAAAGGCCCTGGTGGTTGTTAGTCTGTTATATACCTAGTATATCTCTATTATCTGTAAGCTTCACCATCTGCTGCAGATGGGCCACTACAGCTGATGGGGGAAGTGATGCCTGCCTGAGAGGGACCTTCATTCCTTTCCATCACCAGACCCAGCTTGGGCTGTGATAGAAATGCATAAACTTACATACTGCAAATGTAATGGAAAGGCATACGTGTGGCATGCTATAATATATAACTAGTACAGAGCGCATCATAAGTCAGTAAGTAAGTAATACTTGCCGTCAGTCTTTGCTGCCTCCTGTGGCAGCCCACCTGGTTCAGCTCTCCCTCCACAAGTGCTCCAAGAAAAAGTTACATGTAAATATAATGAAAAAGGTGAAGGGTGAAGCATTAAACAAGGTATGACTGTCAATGTTATAAATGACGTAAGGAACTGGTTACTGCTACTAGCTATTCCCATACAACTTAAATATGCTGGAGTAACATCCATGAGTGACGTACCTATCCTGCCCCAAATAATATACATCACAAGTACTGACCTTTACTAATGCCACTCACTCTGTGCCTCATAAAGCAGCCTCAGTACCTAGGCTACATATGATCACTGACACACACATTTCAAATTTACTTAATAGTACACATTGTAACTTAACAAAATTACATGCTGCACTCCCTGACATACACTGAGATCACATGACACACGTCCAACTCTAGACTATCACTGCAGTGAGTGCAACTGACTGAGAAGTATATACAGTCAGCTTGAAAAAAATGTATTTAATACTTACAGTATAAATCAGAGTACTGTTGTTTAACCTTGTCTTCCCACTGGCAGAGAAGGTTAGGGTGGTATCACCTTAAGTCATTATAAATTTACTTATACTGCAGTTTGGACTGTGGGACACCTGTAGCCACTGCTAATGTCTAATCTATGTCTTATCAGCCATCTAGTTTTTAAAGGGGCCATCATACCCACCCAAACAGCATATAGCCCCTCAGCAGAACATAAAGGACGATTTTTGTCTACTTTACTCACTATGTGGGAGCCCTTCTCCTATATTTAGCCATGGCTGCGCAACTTCCGTCCATGAACAACATTCACTCCACGACCAAACAAGTTGGCAGATAAAGGCATGTACTATGACATATATATTGTGGATCACAAATAGTGTACATCATGCAGCATGATGTGCGGCTATGCAAGAGTGTCCTGCAAACACATTTTGACATGTGTCTCATGCACAGCTGCAGAAAAAGACTTATTAATTAGGAAGTTCTGAGGCACTCGTCTTCATTAGTAATTCATGAGCACTGATGCCACAAGCATGTATTCATCAAATTGCAAATATACTTAAAGGGTATAAAATTGCATAGTAGGTAAACATCTTGCCATTTTATTCAAACTTTAGTGGAAACTTGTACAACATGCCACACCAAACCAGAAAAATAATTTCCTCTGCTACTGTAATGAGATGTGACTACTAAAGTGTAATTTTTTCATTATGACAATTGTTTTCACACATCAGTTGAAAAATAGGCAGGTGTGTCAAACATTAGTATGGTCTGTTGCACCAGGCAAGGGCAGATTCTGAATTGATCTCATACAGGTGTCTTTCATTCTATCTGACGTATACAAAAAAGGTTACCCTTTTCATCACAAAAATGTACGCCCAAGCTGTACCCACAAACATTGCACTCCAGACATATCTACCTACAACTTAGGTCAGCCCTACAAGGATATGTAGCTGAGGGAAGACTAAGGGCCGGATTCACGATGACTTGCACAGAGTCTAAGAGTAGAGTAAGACTCCATGCAGCCATCATGTCCGACGAGCAATCCAGGAACAGCCTGTACGGGTCTGTAAGAGAGCTCCTAAAACGGCTCTTACACGGACAGGGCTGGGACATGCCTCAAATGCAGGCGAAAGGCATGCAAATGAGGTAGATTTGCGATTCAGGAAACCCGAACCTGTCCGAGTAAGAGCAGTGTTATTTGCAGAAATGTACTCAGTTGACAACTGAGTACCGTTCTGCAAATAGCAAAACGGAGCCGTGACAGCTCCAAATAAAGGTTGCATCCAGTGCAGGAAGCATGCCAATGGCCAAATATACGACCATTGGAAATGATCCCTGATGCAAAATTAAAATAAAAATATATATATTTTTTTACGCCGATTTCCAATGTTTAAGCGTAGCGCAGCACCGCACAAATGGGCTGTGCTCTAAAACACAGAATACTAAAAATTATAACCCACAAATGTGGATTTTATTGAAATTGTTAATGTATAATGCAAGGGAATGGCAGGCTGAAGACAACATGGCCACCGAGTAGAGGTTGCTAAGGGGGGAAGCTCAGTCTAAGACATGTAACCAAGCATTAGTAGGCAATCCTATGTAAATGAGTGTTAGGATAGTGAATCGCTAGTTTACATTGCAAATGAGCACAGTCAGTGGAGTGTAGGAATAGGATATGGGAGTAACAGAGTAGAAGATAGGTGACATCTCGAGGGGGGTATGTCCGAAAGAAGTGAAGCTCATTGGAGCAGAGTGGAATGTGTCCGCTGTCAGTTAGACATCATGGAAAGAGGTGTGTCAACAGGTAGGCTAGGGAAAGCCAAGAAATGGAAGGTGTTTACCGTGGATAACACCAAACTTTCTTGCTGAGCGTGCATGCATGCGTGTGCGCGCGTGTAAACACGAGTAAGACAGAGTGCGCGCGTGTAAGAATGAGTGTGCGCATTTAAGCCGGAGTAAGCATGTACAAGGCTGTGTAAAGAGTTGTAAGCGCGTTTGCACGGGTGTGCACGTGTTTTAACCCGAATAAGCAACTTTTAGTCCGTGTAAGCATGTGTGCGCACATGTTAGCTGCTGTGAGCGTGTTTGCGCTTGTGTGTGCGGCGCTCCTCCCCCCCGAGGAAACAGAAAGGAAAAAGGAAGGACAACAAATAGTAGGAAGCTACCAGGGAGTACTAGCAGAGCTAGCAGGTGAAAACAATCAGAATCAGGCAATTACACAGGCAATACACTAACCCAGCTCAGCCTAGCACTTAAAACTCTGCCAACAACAGTCCATTATGTTTCTCACAACAGACACTGCAGTAAGCTAATAGAAGTGAAAACTGAAAAAGCTTTACTGAGACAAAGAAATGTTAGGGTCTGCCATTGCTGTTATAAGGCGACATATGCAACATGCTGAGGGTGGTGACAATGGAAATGCTGCTGGACAACCCACAGTGAGGAGACGGAGAAGAGTGTACAGGCCCAGGGTAACCTACCAGGGGCTACATGAGCTGGAGATAGTGGAGCGCTAGAGTGGACAGAGACCTCCTGCAGCAAATTGTTGAGCTGTGCAGGCCACGCCTCACACACAGAACCAACAGAGGGGAACCCATCCCAGTGGAAACCAAGGTATGTGTTGGCCTAAGAATATTAGCAACAGGTACCTTCCAGAGACCAACTGGTGATATGATGGGGATATCACAGGCATCAGCATCCAGGGTACTACACCAGTTCCTGGATGCCATGTCAGCACATGTCGGTGATCATGTATATTTCCCCAATTCCCGTGAGGTACTGGCCAGCAATATGCGTCTCTTCCAGCAAATAGCGGAATACCCTGAGGTAGTGGGTGCAATAGACTGAACGCACATATGCATCAAAGCACCAGCCGGCGAGTGGGGTAGGGTCTACTTCAACTGCAAGGGCTTCCCCTCCATCAACTGCCAGGTCATGTGTGATGCCCAGGGCATAATACTGAATGTGTGTGCAGGCTGCCCTGGAAGCTACCATGATTCCCATATCTGGCATCTGACGCAGCTGTACCACACATTTGCCAATGGGGACATCCCACATGGTCACCTAGTGGGGGATGCTAGCTATGCACTGGAGCCGTGGCTGATGACATACATCAGAAAGGAACACACACCTGAACAGGAATGCCATAATGAGGCACACGCACAAACACGTAATGTAATAGAGCGTGTGTTTGGGCTGCTCAAGTCATGGTTCCGGTGCCTGGATACATGTGGTGTAGCCTTGCAGTACTCACCAACTACATATACCCAAATTGTCATGGTATGCGCTATGCTACATAATATGATCCTGCAAAAACAGCTGCAGCTGGACCAGCATAGGCCTGGGCCAAACAGCCCCCCACCATTGCCAAGGCCATCACAGGCAGAGAGTGACTTGGAGGAGGAACAACCTGAGCCTGCCCCAGTAGGCAGAAGGAGGCATGCCCAGTATGCTTTGGCCTTGGCAAAGAGGCAACGCATAGCACATACACTGGCTCTGTAGGAACTCTTGAAATGATACCCCTCTCCGACTCGCACATAAAGTAAAAGGGATGCCTAAGTTGACACTACCTGCTTCCAAACATGTGCAGGGAGTGTAGTATGTGCATCTGACATAGGCAGCCTTGCAGCACCATCTAAGGCATGAATGCCATGTGTTAAGCAATATAAAGCAGTGCTAAACAGCAATTACCACCATGTAGTACATGCAAACAAAATCGCACACACCAACTAGCACAATTGTGGTCAATGTTCAGTAATAGTGGGCAATGTCCAGCAATGTTGGTGAATATTGAGCAATGTCGGACAAGCCTGGTCTAAGTAGGGCATAGCTGAACAAAAGCCAACATGCTCATATTTGCTCAACAGGCCCTTAAGCAGTCTGGTCTGCTCAGTATGAAAATATAAAGCAGTGATGGGCCTTGAACCAAGGATACTGTGCACTATAGCCAAAGTACTGAACCACTAAACCATGACAGTATTGCAGTGGTCCACCTGTTTGACGGAATGTTAAGTCTATGCAAAGTATTCCATGGAAACACTGCAGGCACAGCATAATCCTTGTTGAGTTATGACACAAAGGTGAGTCCTGCAGTGAGAGCAGAACCTGACTTCCAACACACACAGTATAAATGTTAATATTGGTCATGTTTGCACACATCAGCAAATGTAGTGGACCTCAGATAGCAACATACTGAAGGTTCACACTGGGCATGCTCACACACTTGAATAAATGAGACAAATGTCAAGCAACAAAACATGTAATGTCAGAACTGGGCATGCTCACACACACAGGCTATGTCTGAGTACAGCAGTGGGCCACGCATATCTGGCAGTTGCATGTGTTAACCCAGGAATCTGTCACTATACAGCAATCCGCTCTGTGCACACAGTTATATGACAACATACATCTATAATATAGTGGAACCCTGACATAATCAAATATGTTCTGCAGATACTGAAGTTCTTCATGGAGACTGGTAAAGCAAAGATGATAAAGACCTGCAAACAGTATCAGCAATAAACATTGTACATCATGAGCATAAGCTTAGGTTCAGAGGTCGATACTAGGCTATCTTCCCTAGGGCATGTACAAACCTAGCCAGAGTGTGTTTGGCATTCGCAACCATGTCACATTACTACACTGTGTGTGTGAATAGTAGGTCACACATGATAGCCCATGTACGTTTATGCTAGTGTGCCTCTGTCTAGCAGGGACACAGAGGATATCCCAGGGGTAAATATACAATCACCCATACAGTTGTCAAGATGTCTCCAGTAGGTGGTCAGTGGGTGGCTCTGCCTATGTGAAACTGGAATTACATTCTGTAGTGAGTGGAGTCTCTGGGATAAGAATCTGTCCCTCCACAATATCCTATGAACATCTGTGCTGAGGTATATGTCCCTGCAGTGTGTAGCTCCAAGGGAGTTGGATATCCTAAGGTGGAGCATGTCCAGTAATAAGGGTTTGGGTATAGCTGTAAACAGGCACACATCATATCTGAGTAGGTGGTAAGCGACTGAGTAGAGCTGGAGTTACTGCATCTGAACTATACAGGGCATCTGTGTGAGTCCCTGGATCTGCTTGGTGAGGACCATCCATGGCCAGTACAGTTGCTGCAGGTGTCAGGTAAGGTACACCCCAAATGTGGCATTGTAACCAAGCATGGATGTGATGAGTATAGGGGCACAATGACCTCACTCGATTGAGATGTGAAACCATATGGGATAAGGTGGCACACATAGCAGGTGTGTCCAACCACTTTGGCAATGTGAATGTTAAAGGCGACAGTACGAACAAGTGATGTCTCCAAACCCCTAACAACTCCTACCGTATGTAATGGAGTACTACCTATGTGGTAATGTGTGGGCATGTTGTTACTCCCAAAGGGGATGACTATGCAACTCATGGCTCAGGCACCAGTCATCCATCTTTGTGAGACCCTGACTGAGTATGCATGTGGCAGCTGGAGAGTTGATAATGGCACCCAGTTTGCAGTCAAGTGCAAACGTGATCAACCATATTCCCCCTGTGATAGCCTGTACGTAAGACAAATATATACTGAACAAGAGAGATCCCAGGACCAATCTGTGTGTGATGCCATGTGTAACTGGTGTATAGTCATACATGGCACCTGCAATCCTCACCATGTGTGTGCTACCCCTGATCTAGGCATCAATCCATTGTGTGAGATATGTGTCCAAATTGATGCTGGTGAGCCTATGCATAATGGCCCAGTGGGTTATTGTGTTGAATGGTTTTGCAAGGTTCAGGTAGGCTGTGTGGATAGCCGTCCCTATGTCGATGGACCTGTTAGCCATTTAAAGAATACCTACAGGTTCAAGAGGCAAGACCTGCCCAAAACAATGCTGAAATGAGTAGGACACAGTGTCTGTAGGTTCCCGATGTCTGTGTGTAGGAGTCCTATGACAATATGCTCCATAGCTTTGCAGAACAGGCCACATAGGCTTATAGGGCAATATTGTCTGTGGTCCGTTGTGGCACCAACTCTGTGGAGCAGGACCACTGTCGCAGTACGCCATTCCTTGGGTACATATCCTGTGGTAACTCCGATATTCAACAGTGATGTAATGTGAGGGTTGCGTTTGTCATGATGCTCGTGTATGATGCAGGCTAGGACACCATCTGGTCACATTGATACTGTGATGTGCGCTGTGGGGAGGGCAGCACTCACCTGTTACTGTGTGATGTCAGGGAGGTTATACTCCGTTGGGATGTATAGTTGCTCCTTAGGGGGAATGGGTGGGAGACATCTGCACTGAACCTGTTTGCCAGGATGTAGGCAATGCCAGTGAGTTCAGGGTAGGTTTAGTCAGTATGCAGTAACTCACAGCATATCAGTGAGTGTCCACCCAGGTTCCTGACATAACTGAAGAAGGCCGTGTGATGGTCCTACGTGTCAGGTGCAATTGTCTGGTAGAAGCGGCCCTTAGAAAAGTCCATGAGTGAATGTAGCTGTCTGCTAGTACAGATTACAGATGCCTTTCCTGTCTGGGATTGTGCTCTATCATGTAGTAGCGTCCTCTTGACGTTGTACAGCTTATTAATGGCTGGGGTCTACCAGACAGGTCCCCTGCCATTGTAGTAGTGGGTCTTCTTGTTATTTGGGACAGCACAATCCATGCAGTCCACTAGGTGTCCATAGAATGTGTATGTAAAGGATGCAACAGTGTGAGCCGTATATGCCACTGTCTCAGGATCTCTGAAGGATACCACCTTGCTTCGGTGAAGTGAGATGTTGGCTCATGAGAAGTTCACCAAGATTACCCAGGATGGGTGTGTGGAGGGTATATGTATGTCCTGTGAGATACATGTATGTTCTAACCTTACCAATGAGGGGTATATCGCTGGTGTGGAACATAGAGTCCCCATGTTGGTAATGAGCAGTTCCAATATGTATTCCCCCTTGTGGCTGTGCTGACTGGTTGTGCCAAAGCATAAGACTCCACAAATTGTAGTGACTGTTAGGTGAAGGTTGTCGGGGCTTGAGTAGTATCCCCAGTCAATATGTGTGTATATGAAGTCACACGATATAATGGTGTCTGTGGAGACCTGCATATTCTCCATAGTTCCCACAAAAGCCGTGTGTGGTTCCTGAGTTTGGGAGTGTGTTCTGTAGCAGGCAACAAACTGAAAGGCAGTATTGCACAATGGTAGTTGTCTATGTATGGTCTGTGATGCTTTGTGCAGTGCTACTAACCTGGAGGTGTGTGTATCTGTGATGTATATGGATACTCCCCCTAGTTGTGTTGTCTGTTCCAAGTCTTGTTATCAGACAGCATGGTATGGAACATAACCTGGTAGTGCTGGTGTGCATAAGCGAGCCTGAACCAGGTGTCTGTCAGTACACATATATTGCTCTCCTCCATACTGAGGAGAGTCCTGAGTGGCCACAATATGAGGTTAACACAACTGTTGTTGAGCAGCATTACCCTTAGTTTCATTTAACCTGTAATGTCTATGGAGGTGGGTTTGTCTTCTGAGCCCTGCGTAAAAAAGGCACTCTGGTGGTATCAAGAGCCTTAGCCAGCATACCAAAGTCCAAGGGTGACAGGTGCAAGCTGTCCATACTGAAGCTACGTGGCATGTTGAGCATGTCACCATACGCTGACAGACACTGTATCCCCTACGAGTGAAACAAATTTGTTAGCCAACTGTTAAATGTGATATGTGTGTCCGTATACTGTGACATCATAATTGGTGGGTGTAAGGTACTAGACAAGGTCAGGGTCATACTGGCCTGGGCTACATGATCAGAGTGTACCTCCATGTATCATGTCATGTGGTCCAGGGAGTAACATCTGAGGTGACACACACCAGCATGGAAAATGATGGTGCCAGTCTTGTACTTGCTTTGGAGTGACCTGACTGCCTGTGTTATGCAGCAGATCCTGGCACCCAACAGACAGCCCAAAGTGACTATTCCCTTGTCAGGGCTGGTGAGTGGCATGTCAGTGTGTCTGAACATAAGTGTCGCCTATTACAAGTGTATTAGATGTGTTGTTTAGCCCGAAGGGCAGTGACTGTGTGGCACCCTAACATTATGAACTTAGTGATATGTGGTTATTGTAGTGGGGTAGCAGGTGTGTGTGTGTGTCTGCTTTGGAGGCCTCTGCTGCTTAGGTAGAGTACATTTACAGCATCCGAGTATGTCAATGTGTGCTAATGTGGTTTGAGTGATGTTTCTAGAGGATATGTGAGACTGATATGTGGTGTGTGTGGTTACGTTCACCACCTGATACACTGTGCCAGTCATGGGTCGAGAGACTTCAGCTCCCTGTATGTCTATATAGGTGCATCTCACACATATATCTGAGTTTGTCAGGAGGAGGAGAGGGTTGTCTGTGTACATGAGGCAGATGTGACATTGTGTCAATATCACAATATCCACCAGCTGGACTGAAGAGTACACACAAAACCGACCCATGGACATGCCAGGATATTATCATGACATATTCTGTAGCCTGATCACAAAGGATCAGTAGGGTGTTAAGCGTGTAAAAGAGTAGAACAGAGATTAGTGCTCATGTTCGTTAGTGTGTTGTAAAGAGGAGCTAAGAAGGAGTCCAGACTGAATCATGGCACCTACTTCAGCTATGTCATGAATATCAATGTACACACATATATGTCCTGAGTCAGGGCCAACTGTACCCAAGTGTCAATGCTGACATCATGACAGACAGGCCCATATGTACATACCCATACCCCACTGACAATAGTCCACATCATCATACCAGGAGATATCACATGTAGAATGGATGAGCAGCTACCCCCACTGCCAAAAGCATGGCAGCAGGTGGAATATATTGATTCCCAATATGTGTCATGCACAAATTACAGAACAAACAGATCATGCACCTGAACAGTTAGCTGAGCTGCACCCCCTACACAGGATGTGGAACCGCTGAATGTGTCACAGCTACATATGGCACTCCCCACAAGTGTTGGTGCACAACACACATGGGAAGTCAAGTCCAGTACGCCTATGAGGTCTGATCTGCAAGGTCATGGAGTCCATCATGGTTGCAGTCATAAACAGAGCTATTGGAAGCTGACACACACACAACCCTACCAACTGTGGTATGTTCATGTGTGGATCATGGTTCCCAAACATGCTAGACTGTTTGCAAGGCAGCCACCCAGGACATACATCAATGAACACATCTACACATGTGTCACATAGACTTTGAATAGCCCTTTATCAACATCCCAGACACATGTAGTATCCACAAAACCAAGAAGCTGTGCATAAATATGTGTTGACATATGATGGAATGTCAATGTGTCCACAGATAGATCACACAAGGTAAGGATACTGAGGTCATGTTCAAGCTGTTGACACCTGCTGACCCACATGGACCATTCCTGGAATGGCATAAAATAAAGTGTACACACATCACCATGTCCAGCCTGATTATGTCACCATTCTATAAATACAGCAGGAGAAGGGAAACCAGCTAGTAAAGCAAATAGCACGCCGTGTTAATGCATCTCTCTCTAGTATCATAACATAGTTAGGTAGGGGTTTGAATCCTGCAAACAGTGAGTATGTGTGTGTGTGGGGGGGGTGTATGTGTGCAATTGTCTTTGAAAGGAGTGCCCTTTTTGGAGACTGGGAAAACACACTAGAAGATGTACATTCCTCTTTGGAAAGACTGATGATGTCACCATCCTAGAAATACAGCAGGAGAAGGGAAACCAGCCAGTAAAACAAATAGCGTGCCGTGCTAATGCGTCTCTCTCTAGTATCATAACATAGGTAGGTAGGGGTTGAATCCTGCGAACACTGACTGTGTGTGTGTGTGGGGGGTGTATGTGTGCAATTGTCTTTGAAAGGAGTGCCCTTTTTGGAGACTGGGAAAACATACTAGAAGATGTACATTCCTCTTTGGAAAGACTGATGATGTCACCATCCGAGAAATACAGCAGAAGGGGGGAAACCAGCCAGTAAAGCAAATAGCGCGCCATGTTAATGCGTCTCTTTCCAGTATCATAACATAGTTAGGTAGGGGTTTGAATCCTGCAAAATGTGTGTTTGTGTGTGGGGGGTGTATGTGTGCAGTTTCCTTTGAGAGGTGTTCCTTTTTGGAGACTGGGAAAACCCAGTAAAGGAGGTACATTCCTCTTTGGAAAGTCTGATGATGTCACCATCCTACAAATACAGCAGGAGAAGGTAAACCAGCCAGTAAAGCAAATAGCATGCTGTGTTAATGCGTCACTCTCTAGTATCATAACATTGTTAGGTAGGGGTTTGAATCCTGCAAATGCTGACTGTGTGTGTGTCATTGTTGGTCAACACGGCGTGGGTTTTGCTTTTACTATGGTATGACATAGTATGATGACAACAGTAAGTGCATTTCAGACAGCAGGTATCTGCATGGCAAATATATATGTGTGCATGTTCCCTCAATCAGTACATAAGTGTGAAGCCTGCATACTACATGAATACATTTGTTTCCATTGACAGGTTGTGCCTCTGCTACTCAGATCGTAGGTCACATATGTATGTATGTGACATGGCCATCCACTGTCGTGTTCTGTGACCAAGGTCATCTGTGGCATGCACACCCATGACAGTTACTTAAGAGTAGTGTGAGTGAGGGTATATGGCTGGGGTATATGTCAGACATGGTCATACACAACAAAGTCTGCCAAGAATGGACAGTCTTTATAGGTGTATGACTGCCTTGTGGATATGCATTCAGGCCTCTAATGTCTGTGATACACCTTGGGACTCCACAATACCTATGGATATGTGGATACGAAGGGACACATGACATAACATGGGTCTGTATGTACACAATGGTACCTGACATACATGTTGAGGGCTACCACCAGTGTGGTACTGACGGGATAGTATGTATAGTACATGAGGATGACTATGCCATAGTCGGCTTACTGCTACACAGCATGCATCACACAACAGGTATCTGTCTGTATGATACCCTTGTGTAGGATATGCGTCCCATCCAGGGAATGCATTGTAGGCCATTCCATGCATTCCCAGATTTGGATTGACATATCCCTAGTGTGTCTGCATGTACCTAAGGGGGCTATATGAGACACAGGTGTGGTCAAAGTAATGGGTGGCGGTCATCACCACTGGTTAGTGTTATAGTGTAGCACCAGAAAGATCCAACTGATATTGGGTTCCCTACTACTGTGTGTCATTTGTCAGGACATCATCCAATGATTGCTTATAGTCATGCTGTTGAGGTTGTGTATACTACCAGACTGTAAATCACTGACTGATATTAATGGTATCACCCGCAGCATAGTGTCAACCCATGTCATACACACATCTACCCATGTTAGTACATAACTGTAGTAGAATGCATACTGGCCATTGAAAGATGCAATGGGATGTTAATAATGTATACAACAGGGTATGCCATACGTCCCATGTGTCCACTATGCACGTACATCCAGACAGTGCGCACCCACCATGTTCACAGATGTACACTTGCTAATCTGTACTGCACACATCACACACGTACTGTCCACTCGCTAACACATGCTGGCAACACATCACACATCAGCCAAGTGGCACATGGGTGGATAATACATACTCAGACCTAACAGTGGTGTAAACAATGCTACATTGACAACAGAGCTTTGATGCATAATGTCTGCTCAGATATACCTACAAGGATGTAGTTAGACTTCCTTGTTGACAACTCGCTATTATTGCTACACTGCTATAGTGTCACCCTGTGCATCAGCACCATGTTAGCCTGTCACTCCATCGATAATGCAGATGACAGGAGGCGGCACAGGTATCATCATATGCACAGGGCGTTTTGTTGTTTGCCAGAGCCTGACATTGACCCATCCAATCGACATGTCTGTGTGTGTGTGTGTGTGTGTGTGTGTGTGTGTGTGTGTGTGTGTGTGTGTGTGTGAGACAATAGTACAGCATGGGCTAATGTTGATGTAATGTGTGTGTGTATGTGTGAGCCCTAGTTGTATGCTTAATGTGTGTGTGTGTCTGCATGCTCACAGCTCCACCATGTGGCTGCCATATATGGTGGTTTGTGGGACAGCCACAGACTGTACCTGCTTGGCTGTACAGATCACTGTCTCCGGCCACGAACACAGTACCTGTGCCTGGCAGGGGTGCTATGGACGGTATCGGGTACCAACCCTGACTGGGTACTGTCATCAGAGGCAGAGGTATGATGACTGGACCCATGTCCCTGTTGGGACTGGCCAGAGCCACGTGCACGTGGTCTACTGGAACGGACAATGGACAGGCCAGCCCCAGGGTACTGCCACTACGGGAGCGGCTGTGAGCTGTGGGCCGTCCACGACCACTGCAAGCTGTTGCTGGCATGCGTCCGCGTCGACATCGCAACCATCCTGCACGGTCCTGGCTTGAGGAAGACATGTTGTGGAGGGCATCTATTGTCTCCCCACAACGTCTATAAATGACCTCGGTGTATGTCTGGATGGCACTAGCAAGGTCACGGATGCTGTCATTGATAGCGGTGTTATGTGCCCTCTGCACCCTAAGTCTCTGTCTGGTGTACCGTTCCATACATGCCTGAGCCTGCATTACAGCCTGGAACATAGTGGTCATCGTAAGACCTGTGAGGGCACACCTGCCAGGGGCAATATGTCCATTGGTGCTCCCCCGAGAACCCCTGGACCTCTGCCTATGTGGTACCATTGTGGGTCTACGGCTATGGCTGCTGTGAGGGGATGCACGTGCCAAGGGTACCACTGTCTCCTGGTCAATGCCAACTATATGCTGTCCCTCCCCTATGGCCATTGGTGGTGAGGGATGTAATGGCGGTATGAGTGTGTGCATGGATGGGGTTGAACACTGTGTACTGTCGATTGGTGGACCAACGACAGACCTTGTCAAATCTCCCTGTGCCAAAATACATGTTTCATCATCACCACTATCCATGGCAGTGTCTTCAGGTCGCCTGCTGCTTTCGCCAAACCCTACCTCAGCACCTGTGAGAGGAAGACAGGAAACAAACGTTATGGTCTGCACATGCACACATGAACACATGCACACACGCACACAAGCACACATGCACACAGGAACACATGCACACTCCTCACTACAGCAGATACACACACACAACAGACTTCCAAATCATACTCAATACTGGTTGAAGGTGGGTGCCAGTATCACAAGGCAAACAGTCACGCACACGTGTCAGCATGCAGAATAAGTGTTACTCAAGTCCATGCAGTGTGAGTGTAGACAGCTATAGTTGATGACAGTATACATGGCTGTGGTGTATGTGTGTACATGTTCAGTGATTGCCTACACCCTGGAACACAATGTGTACAAAGACACAACATTTCTGTGCAAGTATTATAAGCTCTGCAATGTCCTGTGCATCATCACACACAGGTATACATACCATGGCTGCGTATGTTATCTGTGTGTCACATGGATTTCCATGTCTGATTGCAGTGTCTGTGTCTGTAGCAGATAATTGTGGACACAGGTGCAGCACATGCATGCTATGTACACACACGGGATGGGTGGTGCATGTATACGTGATGGGATACCAATCCTTGACATGGCCATTGTAACAGTATGGGGTGTAGTACCATTAGCCATCATCATCATGCATCATGTAGTCACTCAGGGCCACTAAAGTGTGCTAGACCACCGCCTAGCAAGCTGTACCTGGACTGCAGTGCCGTGGCTAAGTTCACAGTTACACAGCCACGTTGCACAAGGGTGTGTGAGGTGTCCAATAGGGAGCACTGCCTAACATGGCTGTGTTATGTGTTGAGGAGTGTTGCACAGCCCCTACCCCTCAGTCAGGTATGGTATGTGTGGTGTGTGGATGACATGTGGGATACTGAAGTGTGACCTGCCAGCGTTTGTCCGGTTACACTATGTGTAGCATGTTGAGGTGTACTGCGCATGACAAACGTGTTATGTTGTGTACATGTGTGTCAACTATGCCTATCCAATGTGCAGTACAGTGTTGCCACATTTGTGTCTGATGCTCTGTGCATGACATGTGAATGAGGCAACTACTGACATTACTGAGATGTTTCACGTCTCACAGTAAACATGCACAGCATGCATTATGCATAGGTGTGTTATGTGTACATGGCCTACACCTCACCTATGACATGCACAGTTCAATACCAAGTTTAAAGTGTTAACACACTCACCAGCATGTAACGTCTGCCCTGCTGTTACACCAGAGGGACCTGCAAGAATGACACAGTTTGTCAGTGGCCACACCTGTGGCACTGCTACTGTGAGTGTGCTAAACTACAGTAGAACAGGCATAGGTGTACAAATACTATTCAAATTATCAGTATTGCACACAATAGGCAGCACAACTGCTAAACACAGTACACATCTCACACATGCATAATCTAACAATACAGGTAACAGTAGTCTACAGATACGGCATGTTACCTGCACGCTCCATGTCACTATGCTGGGTGGCTCTGGCCTCCATGACGACACATGTGTGATGTTGTTGTTGCTGTAGGCCAGGGGCCACCACATTTAGCAGCAGTTCCTCCAGTCTGGTGAGGGGGGGGGTGATGTATGGCCACCCCACCAACTGTGGCAAGCTGTTGTCTGTGCATAAAAGACGCACGCCACCGGACATGTCTGATTAAATCACTGCAGTGATGGCGTACCTGCTCATATGTCCTGTTATGCATGCCTATGTCATTTACCCGACGAACAAGTTCTTGAAACAGTGCAGTACGCTCCTGCTGGTGCTGGCTGGCCCTTGAAAACAGCAGAGTATAGTGCTGTACCAGGCTGTGGTGGATTTCCTGTTCCTCTGCAGCTGTGTAGCAGGGGTTCCTGTGATGAGCCATAAGCCTGGAAGACAAGTAAATGATGTGTGAGCAAGTCATGTGGCACACTTAACATTATACAGTACAGATATCAGTTAACTGCCATATATAGCATCTGTTCATCTGTCAGAGGATACACACATTCAATACCACATATCAGTGCTCAGCCCACAACTGGCTGACAGTGCCTGCCACACTCTATATGACACACCAGTGTACACCAGTACTCGGCTCACTGTTTGGGATCCAATGCACAGCCTTGCCAGGGGGGGAACATATCAAGCTGATGCATGCAGATATATGTCATCCATTGCAATGAATGTGAAGTACAGTTACAGTATAACCAGTAACCCACCATAGTCGTTGATGCCATACCCCTACCTAACATATGTGCACACAGTTGTTAATATAGCTGGCATACTGCTGTAACAGAGTATACATGTTGCTAAGTACACACGCAAACCCTGCATCACACATGTGATTGCAGACATGGTACAGGCATCATTACACACATCAGAAATTCATACCGTACACAAATGTATGCTAACACAGATGAGCATTTGCTATGTATCTTACAGTACTGTGTGCCCCTACTTACAGATACCTATGCCTGAGGAATGTAATCTGTGCAGACTGCAGGAAACACACAAGACACCAGGGAATGAGAACATACACCATACTGTGCTGTTTACGCCTACAGATTCAGGTGGTACCACAGTTCTAATGTCGGATGGAGTCACCAGCAGTACTACTTACTGAGCACACATGTATTGCGTCAGCCTATGATGGGACACCACAGTCGTACACAAGGACCTACATCACAACATATACCATCCTACTATGTCTGCATCCCAATAACTGACGCATCTTTCTCTGGCCTCACACGTAGGACACAAACGACCATGACGGAAACAACCTCACTCCTAGCTATCACACCATCACAGACCTTGCACACAGTCAATGTCACACTCATTCCACCTCACATAGCTGGTATTGCACTGTGTACATGTCTGTGTGCATTGTGTCATAAGTAGGTAATACGCTATTGTCCCTGGGGCCTACAGCAGCCTGGCCATATGCTACCCCGGCTGTGACACACATGTAATTAGATTTCACTTCCTCCTTTAAACCGGATACACAGAGGTGATTCCCAGGGCGTGTTACCTATCCCCCAGACAATCATCAGGGGTATGTCTGACATTTGCTACTGAGGAGCCTTGTGTGTTCATGCTGGGTGGTTTACTCCAGAGTATAGCATATTTGCCAATAGGAGCCTATTGCTACAGCATGTGCTGTTTAGTGATGTTGCATGCACTAGGGACCTAGGCCGTGTAGCCCGGTGGGATTGTGAGGTGTTGACATGGTGGTTGTCTGACTGCTATTGGTGTGGCATGCCTCTGTATGTTTGGCAGAGGTAACCTCTGGGTGGCCGGTATACAACACACTGTAGCTGTGGTTATGTGAGTCAGTCTGCATAGGGTATGTGTATCAGGGCAGTATTACCCTTTGAGAGATATGTCTGTGGACTTTCCACTTGCTGTAGTTGTCATGTGAGGTACATACCACATGGGGCATTGTGATGAGTACAGGGGAACACTGACCTATATTTCCGTACATGACGCATCGTTTGTGATGACACGTACCATGTAGACAGATTACAAGACTAGTGTGGCACTGTGAATATCAAAGGGGAGGCTACTGTCCACCTGTGTCCCATGTTCCCTTCAAACACCTTCAGTGTTAGTCAGGCAACCACCTATCTGGTAGTTAGTGGGTAAAGTGTTTTGGAATGGGATATGGCACTGCTGTATCAACACTGGTGTTCAGTCCATGCCTTGGTCACCAGGCACCTGTTGCAATACATCTGACCCTGTGTCTCCCTCTCTCACTATATCTATATCTATATATATATATATATATATATATATATATATATATATATATATATATATATATATGTGTATCTATGAATATTTATATACATACATATATATATATATATATATATATATATATATATATCACTCTATATATACATATCCATAGATATCCATATATATCTGTAAATATCTCTCTCTATATATCTATATATGCATATATATATATATATATATATATATATATATATATATATACACACATATATATATATGTATGTGTATATACACATGCATATCTATATATATATATATATATATATATATATATATATATATGTATATATCTATATATATATATATATATATATATATATAGTTATATCTATATATATATATATATATATATATATATATATATACACATATATATATATATCTACATATATCTATATATGTATATACACATATACATATATATATATATATATATATATATATATATATATATATATATATAGATATATGTGTGTGTGTATATATATATATATATATATATATATATCAAATATATATATATATGTATATTATATATATATATATATATATATATATATATATATATATATATATATGTATATATATATATATATATATATATATATATATATATATATATATACACACACACATACTTGTAAACAGCCACTGCTGTACATATACATGCACATATATGCAGATATACTGGCCACCTTTCATGGTGGGAATATCAATTATGGAACAGTTGTGACACATACGATTATGTAATAATATTGCACAGTGTTGTGCAGAATGCATTTCGCTATCTTCAGGCCGTACAGCCATAGCAGACCTCACTGGCTGTAACTCAGTCCCACAGCATTTAACCACCACGACGTATACCTGCACTGCTTGCTGTTTTCAATGCCACACACTACAACCTACATAGATATGTGCACATAGCAACCTTCAAATACATATATATGTCCAGCCTTCACTAACAGTTGCAGTATGTGCCTTGCCCTATGCACATCTGCATATGCATATAGATACGGACTGCTACCTCATAAGGAGTGTTCACAGAATGTAGAGTACCCTTCAGACACATCATTCGGATGCCAGCAAATACATCTGTGTTACATACCTTACCTTTGTATGTCTCACCTCAGTCTGCTGTACCTGTTGATGTTTTTTTATTTTTATTTATTTAGGTCGGTGTCCTCCACTGCCTCTGTTTGTTTTAATTTTTGTTTTGGTTGGTCGGTGTCTCCAACCGCCTCTGTTTTTTTTTTTTGGTTTGGTCTCTCCAACTGTTTGTCTGTCTGTCTCTCTCGCTCTCTCTCCAGTTGCTGCAATGATATTACTGCATGTGTGGACAGCAAGTACAGGCTGCTTTTGTAGGTATCTGCACATGTGCATGTGATGGCCTCTGCACCAATTGGTGCCCACCATTTAGTAATTGCATGCAGCCTGCTGTGTGGTAATTGCAGTTCTCACTGTGATTTCAGGACACTGCTATAAATAGGTTAGGTAGGTGTAGGCCTTTCAGTTTTGCAAGGTGGGGACCATGCTTGTTTGCTGTGGACACTGTTGTGTCAGTCAAAAGGTTGGTATGTCTCATATCTGAAGTTGGGTTGTAGCCAGTGAAATGCATGTTGTACTAAAACCTGACTGTTGCTTCTTCAAGTACACTCTTCCCAGTGTGTAAGTTTACTCACACCTCCTAATGCTAACACTGGATACATAGGAGTATGTACTTTCTTTTGGAATTAGGGAATTAACTGGCATACAACAGTAGTTATTGCAATGTATTCCTATGGCTTTCCTATTTTCCCTTTACATTCAGTCCTTGTAATACATGTCATATTTCTTTATTGCAATGTATTCCTATGGCTTTCTTATTTTCCCTTTACATGCACTCCTTGTAATGCATGTTATATTTCTTTCAGCACCAAGTTACTGTATATATGCTGTGGCTTAGTGGTACATCATGCAGACTGGTGAGTCCAAGGTGTGGGGTTTGAGACTGACAAGGGTATTTTATTTTGCTGCTGAGCAATACAAGGGCTTTGTCATACAGAGTGACAAAGGCACTTTGAAGCAGTTGTAAGCGAGTTGGCGTGGGTTTGCGCGATGCTAAGCAACACTTAGCTTAGTGTGTTTTAGCAATATTAAGCTAAGCTCATTTTATGTTAGCAATAGTAAGCTAAGCTTGGCGGAGCTTATCATATCTTAGCAATGCTAAGCTAGGTGCACACATGCGCACACTGGCGCAAATCCACTTACTACTGTTTACAAGTGCTCACTCCCGCTAACCCCCGCGCTCATGTCTTTGACAGAAGAGTAAATGGGGAGATAGGAATGAGGTATTAAAGGGTGCTCAAAGAGGGGAAGACAGTAGGGAAAATAGCTTGGGATGTACACGATGGGTGTGGAGAAGGTCCATAGCTGCCTATTTCTTTACCAGCAACAACTGTGCATATGCAATACATTAGGTGGGATATTTGAAACCTTCCACCCTTGAGAGAGTGGTGAGGACATCTAAGTATGTTGTACTACCAATTATGAATATCAGGCACATGCACTGTTTGCGAACAACTATACTGTCATTAGTACGTTACTCACATCTGAACAGTTTGTGATGGCATTAGCACAGTCTGCTCAGGACATATTTTTGTACTGTGTATGCCTACCTACACCCTTGGTTGTGCCTGACTACATGGGATATAGTACTTTTGGGTAGGGGTGCAGAACTGCAGTGTGCATCATTTATTATCGTGTGATGTTTATCTTGCTGAACATGCAGAGTTGCTGTGTACCTGTAAGTCTATGAAGGCTTGTAGTCTGTCTGAGTAGCTCCCACCTGTGGACATATCCAGATGGTAGACAGAGGTCAGCCTAGTATTCTTTGACTGTGCACCACAGCAGTCTTTACAGCACCTGAACAATGGCATTGTCACAGGTGGTTGCTAGCAGTACATGGCTACATCTTTTGCTATTTCTGTGTTGTACTTCTACATAAGGGCATGCTTGTGGAATTCATTCTACAGCTATTTGCAGAGTGTATTACAGCAGACAAGCTGATATGCCTGTGTGTTTCTGACTCTTCCAGGCCTCAGATACTCTCACGTATATATTTGAACAGCCTCAGGGAAAGGTACGTATAACTGGGATACACCTGTGATATAGTTCTGAAATTTTTCAGTTCAGACTTTGGGTGATTCAGAGCATTTCGATTACTACACCTTTTCTGACGTGCAAGCGGTGTCTACTCTCACTTATTGACATTTGTTATAAAGTGAGATTCAACACCTTTCTGCCTACTGTTAGTACATTTCACAGGGAGTCAGAGGGGCACAGCTAACGTTTGTTTACTAATCAGGGTCATCACTGTAGAGCAGTCACTGTTGGGAGGTCTAGCCTGTGACCTATGCTAATATGCCAGTGTGTATCCTGCTCTGATACTGTGTGGGGTTTGTAAGCTGCTACTGTAACCTTATTCCCTACTAGCATGGCTGATTCTCTTTTCACAGTCATGTCATGCAATTTTCTTAACACCTGCTGGTTAAGGCCTGCAGTACAAGATTTGTCTTATGGCATTCCTATTTTCCCTTTACATTCCCTCATAGTAATGCATGATACATTTATTACAGCACCAAGTTATTGTATATCTGCTGTGGCTCAGTGGTAATTCATGCAGTCTAGTGTGTCCAAGGTCCGGGGTTCGAGACTGACAGGGGTATTTTATTTTGTTGATGAGCAGACTACAGGCCTTGTCAGACAGAGTGACTAAGGCACTTTTAAGCAGTTGTAAGCAGGTTTGCGTGAGTTTGCGCTACGCTTAGCTAAGCACACACAAGCGATTACCCGCTGACTACTGCTTAAAAGTGCTTACTCCCGCCAACACCCACGCTAATTTCTTAAAGAAAAGAAAATGGGGAAATAGGAAAGTGGTGAAAAAGGGGGCACAAAGAGGGTAGGACAGTAGGAAAACAAGCTCGGGATGTGCAGGAAGGATGTAGGGAAGGCCCATAGCTGCCCAATTCTTTACCAGCAACAGCTGTGCATATGTTAGAAATTTAGAGTGAGATTTGAAACCTTCCACCCCTGAGAGAGGAGTGAGGACAACAAAGTATGTTGTACAGCCAATTGTAATTATCAGTTTACATGTCCAGCAGACGTGTGCGAAATGGGCAGCTATGTATGGGGCGTAATTTTTTTGTGGGTACAGATTGCCCTTTTTTTACTTTTTTTTCAGGTAAGAGCAGAATGTGAGGTAAAGGAAGTAGGAATATTGAGGGAGGTGGGCTGGGGAGGTTAACAGACAAGACAAACAAGACACATACAGGAGCGAAGTATGACAGATGTGGTGGGAACACACAACTGACAGGGACGGATGTTTGGATATCGCAAGCCCATGAGCCCAAAGATGGCAACAGTGGAACTGAGATCCTCACCCATGGGCAGTTACCACTGTGCCTTCACAGCCCAGGCCAAGGCTGTGCTGGGGGCTGGATAGGAGGGGCAGGCACACCGGTGAGTTGCGCCACTCTCGCCTCAAGCTGGCGTAGGGGGTCAGTCACAGAACGCCTGATCTCACTACGCACCACAGACTGGACCCATTGGAGGGTGAGTGGAGGCTCTCCTCTGGCCACGCTTGCAGAAGGGGGGCGAGCCCCACCCCCTGCAGCGCTTCCACCCGAAGGTGGCACACGGCCACCGGAGGAGGAGATCCCGGGCTGGGCACTGGTGCCAGGTGCAATCGCCAGCTGAGGTGGGAGAGGTGGGTCCGCTGGAACCCGCCTTCCCAGTTGTCCTATATTTAGCAGTATTTAATGGCATTTTGGGTTAGTAACAAACAACACCATTCCAAATTAGTTGTAACAGCATGCATTAGTATTCCCATTAACCAAACACACATGAATTCCAAACGTTGAACAGCAAGCATAACACATGCATATTTAGAACAACAGTGGACATTCCAGCAGCATGCAAGGTTGATTGGTGGCAACAGGCCATCAGGTTTGGATATGTGAACAGGGCACATGCATCAACGTACATGCAGATATGTATAAACCAACAGGACAAATGTCCATAGGAATTAATTGTGAATACACATATCCAGTTTGGTGCGGAATGGCATCATTTGTGAACATAACATAGGGTGGTAAAATATTACATTAACAACTTAAAATACCTATACGTATACTGTACATTCCTACTAGATGCATATATATATCCCCTATATGTATTAGTACAGTACCCTGTATGTAACCTTAGAAATGTTGGTGATGGAGATGTTACTGCTACATTAATATACATTCCATTTGTATTCATATATGTTCATATCTGGCTGTGTTCAGGTAAAGTATCCTGCTACATTTGAGCAGTTACGTACAGTTCTAGCAACACACTGACATTTGTGGGATCACAAGCACAAGCTGCTCATGTACCAGATTAACATGTACATACTATACATGAAACAGTGGAGGACTATAAATATTCTTCTGAGATACTGGCATTCCCATCAGCCAGTTTATATGGGCCTAGACAACTGTGGATGTTCAGCATTTCATACAACCATACTATCTCCATAATGCAAGGGTACAACAACATACCCAAAATGTGGGACAGACACAGTCCAGGTATTGTACTTTATTAAAAACATTTCACTCTTTGGTTGTGGCTGTCTCATTCATTTCATTATGTAGTGCATGCAGTATACCTTTATTCCAGACTTCTTACACCTTTATTGGTAGCTTCAAACTCTTTCTCACACTCTCTCACTTATTTTATATTTACATTTCAGGATGGTATTTAATTCCAGGCTTTATTAACATTTATTACTGGGTTACAAATAGAAGTTATGTCCTTACCATAACGTTCCATGTGGAGTGTTCATCTCGCCTTTGTTCTTACACCTGGGTTCGGAGCCGATCCTCGGCTCCGTGTCGGCCGCTTGGCAAAGCTCTGCATCGAGAAGAAGCTCGAGACCAACCTATCTCCCACAATCCCCCTCTGCCTTTACCTCAGATCTAGTTTGCAAGCAAACCAGAAGTCAACGGAAGAGAATATAACACATTCATGCAAAAACATAGCTGAAACACAGCGACAACAACTGAACAAAGGCAGAAGCGGGAGAACCAAACCAGACACCTAAACTGGACGTTCTTCCTGAGGGTGGGAGAGTGGGAATGTAAGAACAAAGGTGAGATGAACACTCCACATGGAACGTTATGGTAAGGACATAACTTCTATATGTGAGAGTGTTCAATCTCGCCGTTTGTTCTTACACCTAAGTAGCGTCCCTAGCTCCATGTTCCTGAGGAACTCACGGGAGAACGTTCCTGAGCACAGTGGAACCAAAGGTTGCCCTGTCCCTGGAAATCCTATCTACTTTGTAATGAGTAATGAATGTATGTGGTTTAGACCAAGTGGCAGCCGCACAAATAGTGTCCAACGGTAGGCGGGCTGCATGAGCCAGGGATGTAGATATTGATCTTGTAGAATGCCCTTTGGGCTTGACAGGTAAATTCTGCTCAGAGGCAGTATAAACAAAAATAATACAATCGGAAAGCCATTTGGAAAGGGTTCGTTTCGTAACTGCCATGCCCTTTCTGCTGTCTGCAAAGGCTATAAAGAGCTGGTCTGTTTTTCTGTGATCCTTTGTTCTATCCAAGTAAAATCTGAGTTGTCTATGAACATCTAACTTGTGTAACATATATTCCAACTTATTGGAATGGTTCTTGAAAAAAGTGGGGAGCTCAATGGACTGATTAATATTATTAACGGAGCAAACTTTGGGAAGAAAGGATGGATTAGTGCGAAGAGATACTCTATCAGGGTGAAAGATCAAATATGGGTGTTTAACGGAAAGAGCTTGAAGTTCCGATACCCATCTGGCCAATGTGATAGCTACCAGAAAAAGGGTTTTCCATGACAAAAACTTCAAAGAACAGGAAGAGGCTGGTTCAAAGGGTGGTAGCATTAGCTGTGATAATAGAAGGTTCAAATTCCAAGGTGATGTAGGAATTCTAACTGGTGGCCTAATATGGAAAGATCCTTTTAGAAAGGCCTTACAAAGTCTATGAGCCATAATAGGAGCCCCATTTTCTCCCACATGAAAGTTTGAAATGGCAGCCAATTGTACTCTCAAAGTGGCAGGAGAAGCTCCTTGGTGGAATAGTTCGGCTAAAAACTCCAAGACTCTGTTAAGAGGGGCTATTACGGATCCAATTGTTGTGTAGTTGCCCAATGTACAAAACGCTTCCATTTACTAGTGTAAATCTTTGTAGTGGAAGCTTTATGAGAAGCCACCAGAATATTTTGAACTGCAGGGAAAGAAGATCAGACCTGGCTAAGAAGCGGAGCAGCCAAGCTGCTAGTCTGAGGGAGAGTAGCGACGGGTGGGGAGCCCCTGACGAGTGGGTCAGCAGATCCGCCCGGGTCCAGGATCCAGGGTTCCCAATTCGTGTGCTAGAAGAAAGGGAAACCAAATTTGATGAGGCCAGAATGGGGCAATGAGGATTATTGTCCTTTGCAGGTTGTTGGCTTTCTGTAGAAATTTTGCAATCAGGGAATAGGAGGAAAAGCACAGGAGACCCGGGGCCAATCGTGAACCAGAGCGCCCTGGGGACTTCCCCTGGAGGGTAATAGGGCAAAATAGCTTCTGCATTTGGCGTTCATTGGAGACGCAAACAGATCGCAGCAAGGCTGGCCCCACTTGCGAAAAATTTCCTTCGCAATTGATTGTTTGAGGGACCACTCGTGAGGTAACAGGATGGCTCTGCTCAACCTGTCCGCTATGACGTTGGATAACCCGGGATGTGCGTTGCTATCAGAAAGCGACCCGTGGACTCTGCCCATTGCCAGATTCTCATGGCCTCTCTGCATAGTTGATAAGACTTGGTTCCCCCTTGTTTGTTTATGTACCAGACTACGGACATGTTGTCCGACTGAACTGCAATGGTCCCTAGAGGAAGAAGGGGAGAAAAGTGTTGCAACGCTAGAAACACTGCCCTCATCTCTAGAACATTGATGTGCAGATTGTACTCCAATTTGGTCCATTCGCCTTGGACTGTCTGTCCCTGAAAGATGCCCCCCCCACCCTATCAGGGAAGCGTCCGTGGTCACCGTAGCTGTCGGCGTGGGTAGCACAAATGGTCTTCCGCTGGAGAGATCACAAGTCTGAAGCCACCAAGACAGGTGCGATTTGCAGATGTTCGTGATACGAATTTCGTGTGTCAGGGGTAACTGTTGGAACGACCATTGTGCAAACAGTAGCCATTGAAGAACTCTTATGTGCAGTCTTCCCAAGGGTATCGCAATGAGGGAAGCTGCCATGAGACCCAAAACCTTCAGAACCAGCTTTGCTGGGGATTTTTTGGATAATAGGAGAAGAGATATATGGTTTTGTAGGGAGGCTATTCTTTCTGGAGGAAGCCTTAGGATTAAGCAACGCGTATCCAATTCTGCTCCTATGAATGAGATATGCTGTGATGGCTGTAATAAAGATTTTTTGGAAATTCCGAGATGAACACAGAGTTGTAGTGTGTAATCCCTGGCTTGAATCAGTCGACGCTCGGTGGTGGCAGAGAGGAGCCAGTCATCCAGATACGGAAACACCTGGAATCCCAGGCGTCTCAAGTGAGATGCTACCACTGCCATACATTTGGTGAAAACCCTGAGGGCTGAGGTCAGACCAAAGGGCAGGGCTCGAAACTGAAAGTGACTGGCTCCCAGCCGGAAGCGCAAGTGATCCCTGGACGCCCTGGCCATTTTGATGTGGTAGTACGCGTCCATTAGATCTATTGAGCACATCCAGTCGTCCTTCTGTAAGAATGGAAGGATCGATTGAAGCGTGACCATCCGGAACTTTTCTTTCTTGATGAAGGTATTGAGTTTGCTTAGGTCCAGAATTGGCCTCCAGTCCCCTGTCTTTTTGGAACTAAAAGAACCTTGAGTAAGTTCCGAATCCTCTTTGGTCCGCTGGGACTGGTTGGATGACTCTTTCTTCTAGCAGCTTTGAAATTTCTATAGCTGCAGGGCCTCGCAGATGGGGCGGTACATCTGGGAGTCTTATCTGCGGAATTGGGGGCAATAGGAAAGGAATTCTGTAACCTCTGGTAACAATGCTTTTTACCCAATTGTCTGATGTAAGACTTGCCAGGCCTGAGGGTATAAAGCTAGCGACCCCGACTGCCTCCAGAGCAGGACAGTCGGGCCTCCTCTCAGGAGTGCTGGAAAGGTTTCCCGGGAGTGTATCCCTGTCACCTTGGTTTTGGACCCCTCTGCTGCCAGGGCGTCTTCCACCTCTGCCCCTCCTCTGCCTCTAGAGGGGCATCACCCTGTGTGCCTGGGAAAGAGCCGGGGTTTTGAAACCACATTTTTCCACCACGTTGCCCTTTGGGGTACGGTCTGGATGGGATGGAAAAACGGACTCCGACAGCAGACAGAGTCTTTCCCTCTTGCTCACACCGGGTAAGGGTCTCCTTTACTTTTGGGCCAAAGAGAGTGGCACCATCAAATGGGGCGTTAGTAAAGGAAGACTTAAAGGCTTCCGCAAAGGAACATAAGCGCATCCAGGATTGTCTACGAAGAGCAATCGCTGAAGTCAAGAGCCCTACTCGACCCTTCTGCGTATGAGATCAGCCTCATGGACGAGTTCACAATAGATGTAAGGGTATTGAGTTGTGCTGTAACTTTCTCCGAGACAGCAGCATCTGTAGTACCCTGGAGGGTATCTCCCAACTCTTTGATTAGATCCATCTGTAACCATGTGAAATGGGTCAAATAGTTCAGGGATCGCATGGAAAAAGCCGCTGAACTAAAAATGCACTTCCCATACCTGTCCATAGTCCTAGAATCTCTGTTAGGCGGATGGACAGATGAGGAAGATTCAGACATCTCCTTTTTCGTGGCCGCTGCCACCACCATAGCGTCCACTGGAACTCCCTTTGTGAGATAAGCCTTGTCTTGTGGGGCAGTAATATATTTATTAGGCTTTCTAGGGACTGGCTCCACCGTGTCAGGTGTCTCCCATGCCCTTCGAGCAATCAATTCCATCAACTCATCGAAGGGCGGAGTGACCCAGGAGGAGGAAGGGCGAGCACCGAATGCCTTCAGCAAGACTGACTCGTCCTCAGAAGGGGGTAGGGCTTGCCAATCACCTCTCTGTTTTAGGATCTCCAGGATGTCAGAAAAGGAGACATCCTCTGAGGGTGATTTTGGGGACCCTTCTGACTCATCTAAGTCAGTGTCCGATGTCAAGGATTCTTGTGGAGAATCCAAGTGTCTCCTCTTACACAATCTTTTCCTCGGAACTTCTTCGGGGGGGCATCCGATGAAGCCTCCGAGGAAGAGGGGGCACCCTCTGGGGGTGGCTGAGACACTGGTGCTCATCGCTTAGATGTAGCCGTGGGTGCAGAGGAGGATAACGGACCCTTATGGGAAGGAGAAGCTGTTTCTGCTGAAGTGGTTGTCTGAGTCGACAACACCTTCCTCATGAGGTCGAAGGCCCCCGGGTCCCAAGTCGAGGTATCCCTCAGTTCCGAAGAAAACTGAGGAATCCCCGAGACAGGCACCGATGGCATCGACCCCAGGGACGGAGCCGAGTCGATCCAAGCCGAGGCTCCGAGAGGGAGAGTCGGAACCGAAACGTCGGTCCGACTCTCGGTCCCCGATCCAAGGATGGATCTTCGGCTCCGCGACTCCGGTACTGGGTCCATCGGAGTCGAGGTGAACGGTGCCGACCGAGAAAAAGACGGTTCCGGCACCGAGGGCTCCACAATCATTAGATCAGCCTCTCCCGGCTCCGAAGACTGGATAGGCCTCAGAGGAGGAACAGATGGAGATAAGGGAAGGCCTTCGAGTCTCGACACCAACTGGGAGGAGACAGAGATGAGTTTGGACAAGGCCGTATTCTCCATCAATTTCTGCACCATGCGGTCTACATCGGTGTCGGAGAGGGGCCTAGAAAAACGCGTCGAAGGAATCGAAGACGGAGCCGACCTCAAAAGTACAGGAGGAGGAAGCTCCGTCACCGGTTCCAAGACTCGAGGCTCGGTAACTGACAAAAGTTCAACACTCGGCCCCGAGGTCTGTGGAACCGGTGAGCGAACTTTAAATGAAGAGCTCGGAGCCGATGACATGGGCACCGACATCTTCGATTCCTTCGAGGATTTAGATGTCTGGTCCGATGCATCCAGAGCCTCTTGGAATGCAAGCTTCAAAAGGCCTCTATCCATAAGTTTCCTGCGCCTATCTGTCATGACCCTTCCACTGAAAGAATGACAGATGGAGCAGTCTTCTTGCAGATGGAGAGGGCCAAGACAGTAGACGCAGGAACTATGATTATCTGTGACAGACATTTTCTGTCCACATTGGCACCGTTTGAAGCCTGATTTAGCTTTTTCAGACATGTTAACAGTACAGTCAAATCCAAAAAGTTAAACAGTGTAATAGCCAGTAATAATGTCCAATCCAGTAATAAAAGTCAAAACCAGTAGTTAAAGTCAAATCCTGTTAAAGTCAAATCCTGAGTATAAAGTTAAAGGGTGGGGTAGGCCCCGAGGGAACTAACTTTAAATAAGTATATAAAATTTATATACGTACTCGAGAAACCCTCAACACACTACACACACACACACACAACAACTTTAAGTAAGGAAGAAGAGAAATTTTATCCAAAAAAAAATATTAGATAAAAACAATCTTAGCTTTGAGGTGGTCCGAGCTCATCAAATATGATGGGAACATTGCAGCGGCAAACTAGATCTGAGGTAAAGGCAGAGGGGGATTGTGGGAGATAGGTTGGTCTCGAGCTTCTTCTTGATGCAGAGCTTTGCCAAGCGGCCGACACGGAGCCGAGGATTGGCTCCGAATCCAGGTGTAAGAACAAACGGCGAGATTGAACACTCTCACATCAATCCTTTCCAGCTGACTCACTTATTTCATATGACAGTATATACAAGGATGCATTCAAGACTTGTCTGTCCTTTATTGATGGATTAGAACACTCATTTTCAGGCTGAAGCAGTTATCTGATATTACAATCCAGGTGGAAACTCTATTTGAGACTTGTTTACTCTTTATTAATGGATTACAATACTCTTTGTCAGGCTGCATCACTTATCTGATCTTAGAATACTAACAGAAGCTTTATTCTAGGCTTATTTGACCTTTATTACTGGGTTACAACACTGAACTCTTTTACAGACTGTCTCACTTATATTCTATAATAATACCAGTTGAATAATTACTAACCTGCCTGGTGGTGCAGCCTTAGCCTATTAGCATAGGCTTGCCGAGTCGCGGAACCAACACCTGCAGCTGTAATATAAATGAAGGGATATTGGAACATACCTATCCATACTATAGGCTAGGATAGCATTTCTTACATACTTAATTACATGGATACTTACTCAGTAGTGGAGCATTGGGCATATGATGGGCCGCCTGGATCCATCGGTTCAGTTGGTCCTCCTTTCGACGCTTCAGGTCCGCATGGTGGTGACGGACCTGCTCACCAGTCCTGGGAATGCCTGTGGCACTGGTAAGATCATGTGCCAACTGGTTCCACGCCTCTGCCTTCTATGCTCCCCATTAAACCTGGCCCTGCATGAGTCGGCTTTCATGTTGGTGGACTAGGAGCCAAACCATATATTTAGACTCCTCAATGCCCCACCTTTGCGCTCTAAAGCGATTACCCTCTCCGACGCCTGCCATCCTGACTGCAAGTGGGTACCCCAATCAGTTATGGCGAGTATTCCCACCTATGGGGCTTAAATATGCCGCATTTCGCACACTTTTTTGTGATTGGCCATTTTTGAGAATTCTAATCTGACTGCAGACCTGCTTAGTAATGGTTACTCTACCATTTCTATGTATATGTATGCTAACAGTGGTTGTTTCTCCTAAGCTGTCATGGCTTAGTGGTTCTGTGGTTTGATTATGATGCACAGGGTCCTGGGTTCGAACCTTGTCACTCTTTTATTTTAATGCTGTCTAGACAGGCTAGGGGGTGTGGCTGCGTTTAAGCACCCTGAATCTACATTGCTGCCCGGTGCCCTGGTTGGTGCGGCACGCACGTCAGTGCAAACACATTGCGCTGGGTAAAGCACTTTTAACCTTTGGGCAACTCTATTGCACTGGGTAAAGCGCTATTACACTATAAGCAACTCTGTTTTGCTGGGTGAAGTGCTATTAAACTATGGGCAACTCTGTTTAACTGGATAAAGCGCTAGTAAACTATGGGCACCTCTGTTTAGATGGGTATAGCACTATTAAACTATGGGCACCTCTGTTTAGCTGTGTAAAACATTGCTTAATGGCAGGCTATTATATATCTGGGTCTTTTAAAAATATATATTTTGTTTGCTGATACATTGGCCATGTCACTGCTTTTAATAACATTTTAATCATATTTGTCTGGTATTATTTCAAATACTGATTTAAAACATAAATAAGAAGGGGAGTGCTGGGACTCGAACCGTGAATGCCTTCTCTTTGTGCATACGCTCTACCATTACACTATTGCTATTTGGATTAATTTGCATAAGTAGTTCTTATATGCTCTTCAATGTCACAATTTCTAACTGTGGTTAAGCAATGGGCACAACCTCGCAAACAAGCGTGGGCAGCTATATCGTGGCTTTAAAAAAAATATTTTTTTTCCGTTTTATAACTCTGATGGGGGTTTACAGTGTCAGATAGTGTGGTGTTGGGTGCATGTACATTTGAGCGAACTCGCTCTTGTCTGTTGACATTATGCTTTTTAAAACCTTGCAGGGGCGTGGACTTTTAGACTGCCCGGCAGTCGGACACGCCCCCTGCTTGCCTACTCAGTCCGTGTAAGAGTTACGGATGAGTCAGCGTGCCCTCATGAATATTCATTGTACGCTGACGTCATACCGTTCAACTGCCGCCTCCGAGTAAGACATATGAAGTCTTACACGGAGGTTTTGTGAATCCGGCCCTAAGACTAACAATTTACTTACCTTAACCATGACCAGTAGTTGAAGTAGGGGAAAAAGTTATGACTGGTATCTTTTACAGGGTACATTTAAGCAGGCCTTTTATCGCCAAGAAAACCAAAGCAGCTACATTTCTGTTAAATGTGTAGCATGACTATTTTGTATAATGTATGTGGCCTCTAATGATTATATTGCACAGATATTCAGTTGTGGCTACTACACCAGTAGAAGTGGAATTGCCAGTGCTCCAATTACCCAACCTCTTGCCTTCTTTCAGCTCAGACATTTACATTCAATCATGTCATTCACATACAAATTTTGTAAACTGAGATGTTACTTAGTCTATCAATTGCTTGCAAATTGATGAGGAAGAAATGATGGCAGGAATAGATTTTATTTTCCTAGCCTCAAACATCTCTACAGATAACTGCAGTCATAAAATTAAATGAAACTTGCATTTTGGAAGGTAAGCTATGGGAAATCTGGATCAAATGTAAAACAAACAAATAAATACATAAATAAAAAAACAAACAAAGGCATTATGTTGTCAGCAAAGGTCCATATATATAAAAGTAAGCTCTTCCTAGTGATATAATATAAAGTAAAATAATGCTGTTAGAGTTGGACTGTAAAAAGTAAGACTGCGCAACAGTGAGTCAATGTTTTTGACATGATACAAGAGAACTTTTCAGAATTCTATGGAATGCAAAAAGATCAACTCAGTCAATACTTGTGGAAATTAAACAAAAAAATGTTCAATGGAAGGTCTGTAGCAAAACTAAAAATGAAAATACTTTGACCACATAACTTAAAGACAGAAATCAGCAGAAAAGACACTAATGGTGGGAAAGATAGAAACAAGAGAATAAGGGGGCAGCAGAGGCTCAAATGGATAGACAGCATTACTGAAGTAATGAATATGAATTTATAAGAGCTTAAAGAAGCAGTTGTTGACATTCAAACCTAGTGTGCTGAAGCTGTTGAGATCACAAAGCTCTTTACTTGAATTAACATCAATATCATACCAGGACTGCTACAGTCTGCATATTATTTATCTGTGTCTGTGGGAAAATGGTACATTTACATCACTGGTTACACATATCCTACACAATAATATTAAATATGCACTGCTATATTTCTTATATTTTACAGGATTCAGCATATCCACAAGACAACCAGGGTGGCACAGCTTGGAAAAATTCAGCAGTGCAGAAAATGAAATAATGCTACTAGCCTTTCAGACAGCATGCCAAGTGTGTGCATGAGTTGGGTAGGGGTGACACAGACTAACAGTTATGGAACCAGACATGGCTGTCCTTGTTGCCGAAAATCAGTGCTGCAGGAGACAGCAAAACCAGACAATGAGACATGCTGCCAGTGCCTTACAGATATGAGAGGACAGGCCAAGCAGGAGGCATGGCAGTCTATCAGGGTAAGTTTCACTCTAAGAAGGGTAAGTTTCACTCTAAGAACGGTAGTCTATCAAACAGGTTGGCTCTCTAGGATCACAGAGGTGGAAGAATTGCGTCTCTCCTCCCCTAAAGGTAATGCACCACACACTATCCCTGGAAATGGTCTGGATATTTGTTCCAGCTTGGCAAAGCCTCTTATGTTTCTGTGGGAGGCAGACCAAGTCAGTTATGCCTATAATGTTCATTGACATACTGAGTGTAGGGTGATCCAGTTTGCACAATGAACATTTTTCTTCAAAGACACCTAAGGTCCACACCAACTCTCTGGCTCTATTTAGGGTAAGGTTGCACACAGTGTCATTTTTTACATGAACATTTTGTTCTGCATGTCACATTAGCACCCTAGTAGCGTATGTCATAGGTTTCACCACAGTGTTCTGTAGATTCTGCATTTACAGTTTAACATTGGTTTAGGACACAGGGGTATCCAATGAAATGGAAACATATGGTCAAGAGTCAGAGTCCAGAAAAACAATGACAACATATTTTTGTCTCTGGAGTGATGACGCATCATGCACACAAGATAGATATTCAGTCAGGAATACTGAGGGCACTGCAAGAGAAAAGCGATAGTCTCCAACATCCTCAGAGGGCAAGAGACATCCTCTGGTTGATACCCTCGTATATGATTTCTCCAGTGTAAGAACAAGCAGGTTCGAATGTCCACACTGCTTCTGATGTGGGCATACACACCACATGCCAGCAGCATATAAGAAAACATAGCCAGGATTTCACAGGAACTGACACTGACACATTCTTCTAGATTCATCAAGTGGGCAATGCATCTTGACCAGGCGCCTCATTATGTCATGATCTGTGCTGAAGCAGTCAGTTATCTGCTGGTCATTCATATTATGGTATGTTATTTGCTATTTTTACCTATTACTTTCACTGTACTCTTTAGAAATGCAAGTTGCAGCAAGACCTGCTAATGTTTTGCTAAAATGCAACTCTGAAATTTCTTGCGTACTATATACTTCTGCAATCACGCAGCAATGTACACAAGCTACTGCGCATACAAATGTAAACCATAACACTGTTTTGTCTGTGTATGCTTATATATAACTACTGGTTCACTTGGACGCATGACTTCATTTACCTTTTTAAGCAGTTATTTACATATATAGCATCATGCACAGTGCAAGTCTCTGCTCTTCTGTGCAACTTAATCTCCCACGCCCAAGTGTGATTGCTAACTGTATAAAATCCCCCTAGTAGTATGCAGTCTGTTTACATGCTGCACCTCAACTATTTTCTTTATGAAAAAAAGTGAATAAAGCTAAATAAAGCACTTTGGGGCTTACTGTTGTTCCTAAACAACACATGGACACATGGTGACAGAATGTAATGCTGCTGTTTAATTTCCATGCAGGGGCCTTGCAAAACCTTTATCTGGCTTAGTTATTTAAAACTGTTCATGACTTAGTGATGACGCCAGTGAGTTTGAGATAGTTTTGTTGAATCGGAAGCTATCCTTGGCAAGAAAAACAAAATTATTATTATTATGTACTTGTATTAAGTCTATTAACTGCATTCTTGAAGATTTCTGTACTATTTACTGTTATTCCTACATTTGTTAGAATTTTAAGTTGCATTTTTCTACTGCTGTAAGGGCTGCTGTTCTGCAGTTGTAGTACTCTATATACATTTTAACTGCTGTTTTCAGTGCTTTTAGGTACCTGTTTTTATAGTTCCCAAACACTTGGGCTTCAAACCAGTCACTTTACATTAAGGGGGTTAAAGTCTGCATTCTTGTGGCAGGTGAGGGCTGATTTCACCTGTCTGAGCTAAGAATTGCTGGTAGAAAGCTTATTGTGTGCTTACCAGATTGGTCTGTGGGCATACCTAGTTTAAAACTTGTTTTTTCTGCTTCTATACAAGTCTCACATTCGTGTGAAGCTGTGTTTCGCCCAATGGTAGTTAGTGGTGCCCTGTATATATGCAATCACTGGAAGTTGTAAGTTTCCCTATAGCAAACTACCTTTGAAATTTCCCATAGTGATGTGCTACTCAAGGAACAACTGGTTTGTGCTGAGCAGCACAGCCACATAGGTTAACTGTAGATTACACTACATAAGCACCCATCCCTCATCCCTTTGCAAACACCTGCCATTCTATTTCTTTGTAAAGTACACGTTAAGGACCTGCAATCATTGAGAGGCACTTTCCTGCTATCTCTGTATCCAGTTCAGTGGAAATGGACATCCTAAGGCAATGTAACAATTGTCTCAAGTTTACTGGCAATTCTGAAGTAGATGAATACAGTTTGAGAGAGATGTAGTTACACAATGTCACTGGAGGCAAGACTCTCACATGCAGACACTAAAAACACCAAACAAGTTGTTAGTGACACAACACTCACCACACTTACTAAGGACCAGACACAGACCCACACATGTGGAGGTTCTCACATGTAACTTACTCAAACCTCAAAGGCCTCCAAGACACAGTCCCCAGAAAATATGCATGCACACAAATAAGAAAGCTCCCACCACAACACATAAAAATACATCACACAGTACCTCAACTACCAAACCCATAGAGCATAACACCACTCAACACAATATTTTGGTCATAGGAGACTCCATTGTTAGATAAACTGATGTCCCTCTCAGAAAGCTGAATAAGGAGAAGCTTACAGTTAGCTGCCTATCAGGGACTAGGATTCGCAAAATCAATCAAGCACTCAGGTTAATAAACCCAACGTACCAGTATGACTCAGTCATAGTCCATGTGGGTGTGAATGACCTGAGAAGTACCTCCCTACAATATATGAAGACAAACATAAATGAGTTGCCAGAATGCATGTCTCAAGTGGGTATGAGACTAGCATTGAGCAGTGTTCTACTGTCCCCAAGCATGATGCCACAGTAAGAACAGAAAATAATTGGCTTAGCTACTAGTGTGACTCCAATATGGTCCAATAGTTTTCAGCCTGGGAGAAAATACAGTTGTGTAAAATCTTACCATAGTCCTCTCTTCATAGCTGCAGTATTCTTTACAAAAGGAATCTCTTGCCAAGGAGAGCCTAATATCTGGCCAGTGTACCAAAGCCTTTAAATTTTATAAGCACCATTTGTCACACGTATGCTCCCTGGGGTCTATATTATATCGTTGAACTCACAGGAGTCTGAACGATGTAATATCGAACCATGAAGTTCAAAACCCAATAACTACGAAAACAGAGAACAGCGATTTTTTTCCCAGGGGAAAATTAATTGCTGTTCAGTTACAAAAAACCCCACTTTAAACTGAAACTAATGTGGAGGTCTTCACCCCCTCCTACTTAAATTTACCAACTCTGAGATCGCACCACAGTGGAGGAAATAGCAAAGCCCCAAAAATGGACCACCAATTTTTTTCCCTGGGAAAAAAAATCAGTGTGCCGTGGCTTTGCTATTTTCGTAGTTCAAACATTTGGGTTATATATTACAATGTTCGGACTCCTGTGAGCTCGACGTTGTAATATAGACCCTGCTCCCTGCATAGGGCATATGGCATAAAAGTGGTACATGGATGCAAACACTCAGAAGTGAATTGCACCAGGAGGAAAAAGAATACCCTTCAGGGACAAAGGAGAACATGTATATTCAGAAGGAAAGATGAAGCAAGGATCCCTTGGATAGGAGGGTAACAAAAGCACAGGGACAAGAGTTAGGAGAGAAGGGGAAATAGTGAGGGACTGAACTCTGCAACAGTGAAGAGAAGAACATCTACTGTTATGGTAGGATTTTACACAACTGTACTATGTCCTACCATATAACTGTTGCAGTATTCTTTACATAAGGGGGGAGTACAAAAACCAAGAAGCAATTTGGAAGGAGGAAGCCACAGAAGAGCACTCAACAAACCTATGCAAAATAGTCCTGCCAAAACCCTCCCTCGTCCTAGAAACAACATCCAATTTATAATGTTTAGTTTAAGTATGAAAAGAGGACCAAGTGAGCAGCCTCAGTGATGGAACTTGTGTGCAAACCCTTGAAAAAGGCATCAGTGGAGGCAACTGTCCTAGTACAATGTGCCTTTACAGAGGAAGAAAGGCACTTGCCATGAAAGGAATAACAAAAAGAAATGGCCTTAGACATCCTGGATGAGATAGTTTGCTTGGAAACAGCCACATCCAAAGTCCTGGGATGAAAAGTAACAAAAAAGCTGCTCAGAATTATGAACTGCCTTCATTTTATCTAAATAATACCCGAGCTATCTTTGCAGATCCAATGTGTGAAGAACCTTCTCACTATCAGATTGTGGAGAAGGGAAAAAGGAAGGAAAGTGAACAGCCTGATTGAGGGATAACTCATTAACCATCTTGGGCTTAAAGTCCAAAGACACACTGTCTCTGTGAAAAACTAAAAAAGGAGGAATAAGCAATGAGACCCTAAAGTTCAGACACTCTCTTAGCTGGAGTGAGGGCTAACAGAAGAACAGTCTGCCAAGTACAATGTTGAATGAAGTTGAACTAGCAGGCTCATAAGGAGCCTAAGTCAATTTTTCCAGTACAAACCTGAAGACCCAAGAAGGTGGATTAGCCGTTCTGAGAGGCCTGATATGAAGGATGCCTTTAAGAAATTGCTTGACCCTCAAAATGAGAAGTCAAAGGAGGATCTAAGGGCAGACAAGTTGAATCTGCTGAAAGGTGAGCTTTAATTGAAGAATATGCCAACCTATCATGGAGCAGATCACTCAAATAAGAGAGAACCAGTGAAACCGCCAACCAGCAGGAGGATCCTGATGGCAAGAGAGGTACCAGACAGAAAATATCTTCCATTTGGATATGCATGATTTTCTGGTAGTGGGTTTCCCGGCCTACTGCAAAACCTACAGTATATCCTCTGAAAAGAGGTGCTGAAAAGGAAACAAAACCCTATCACCCATAGTGTCATTTGAAGAGTTAATAAGTGAGGATGGATAAGACATCCCTTGCCTTGTGTGAGAAGATCCACCCGGTGAGGAAACCTTTAGTGATTGCCCCTTGGCCAAGTGATAAAGGTGAAGGAACCAATTCTGTCTGGCTCCAAAAGGAGTTGCCAGCAAGATTTTGGAAGAGTCCTGCCTGATTCTGTACAGAACTCAAGGCAATGGGGGCAATTCCACCCAAGGAAAAGACAGTGTGTCCACTTTCCAAGTCATAAGACTTAGTACTCTAGAACAGAAGGGAGGAAGTTGTCTATTCAGAGGGGAGGCAAAAAGACCTACCTGGGGAATACACCAATGGACTATGTCCAGAAACACATCTCTGTGAAGCATCCATTTGTAAGCATGTGTGCTGGACATGCTCAATGAGTCTGCCACTTGATTGTGCTCTAAAGGAATGTAGACTGCCTTAAGAGTCACTTGATACTGGATAGCTAGATCCCATGCCTGAAGTGCAAATCTGCAAAGACGATATGACTTCATGCCCCACTTGCCTATTGACATAGCACATCACAATACTATTGTCCATGAAGACTGAGTGGGCCAGGGTTGGAAAGGGGATGAAAAGCTTGCAGAGCCAAAAGAAGAGCTCTCATCTCTTTTACGGTGATATGGTCTGACCTCTGATAAGGAGACCAGAGACCTGGACCTTTAGGGGGCCACAGGAGGCCCTGCACTCCAAGTCTGAGGCATTCATGTACAGTTCTTGAGATGGAATTGGATTCTGGAAGGGAACCCCTGGAATGAGACAGAGTTGTTGAATCTACCACTGAAACCTGTGTTTCAGACAAGAAAGAAGAGGAAGAGGGGACTCCAGAAGGTGGCAATGTTGAAGTTGTACAGATATGAGGTACCACTGTAGCTTCCTCATATGGAGCCTGGTGAGAGGATGCATGGAAATAGTGGAGGCCATAAATCCCAGAAACTGGTGAAACTCTCTGGCCATAACAGAGAACAGAGGAAGGAGGGAATGGAAAAAGGTGATCAGAAACAAAACCTTTAGAGCAGGAAGAGAAGAAAATATGGTAAAGCCAGCACCCCCTGGAAAACATGATCCTGGGAGGGCATCAGAACAGACTTCTTTAAGTTTATGGTAAACCTCAGACTTTGCAAAAGACAAGTGGTAAAGTGGAGATCCCACAACAGACTGCTGAGAGAGGGAGCCTGAATGAGTAGGTCATCCAGACAGAGGAACATTTGTCTCTCTCAAAGTCTGAAAAAGGCAATGACAAGAGTAAGGCATTTCGTGAATACCTATGAGACACTAGAAAGACCAAAAGGCAAAGCAAAGAACTGAAAATGAGAGGAAGAAACAGGGAAGCATAAAAATGTCCTGAACAGAGGGTGAATAGGGATGTGAAAGTAGGCATCCTTGAGGTCCAGGAAACCAAGAAGGCCTGGGGAAGAGGAGGAAGCAAGGTCTAAAGAGACAGCATTTAAAAAGAAGGGACTTGGAGAAATGTGTTGAGCACAGAAAACTCAAGAATGGGTTTCTAGATACCCACCTTTCCAGAAGCCAGAAACATTCTGGAGTAAAACCCCTTTCCCAATTGGAAGGGTGGAATAGGCTGAATGGTGCCCTAATACAAAAGGGACTGCTAAACCTCTGGAAAATGAAGAATCTGTTCCTGAGGTGGATGGGAAATGCCTGAGAATGGGGGGGGGGGATTCCAAACCATGAAATACTCAAGGTCAGCAGCAGCTGCCCCAAAAGATTATCATCATCCAGACGGGGATCCAAAAACTTGGCTTTAATAGCATCAGGCAAAGCCTATGGACACAGTCAAGAATAACCCCTCATCACAGAATCAAAAGCAGCAGCCCTGGAAGAGGCATCAGCAGCATCATAGCTGCATTTTATGGAGTGAGGAGTGACCTGGGAAGTGGATCCAAGGAAGGAAATAGCTGAAGCCTTCCCATCAGAATCAGGAAGGAAAGAAGGGCTAAACATACTTGGTCATGTGGGTTTGGTAATTAATAGCCCTAAAAGACAAGGTGGCAGCAGTGTAAATTATTTTTACCCAACTCTCCATTGCTCACCTATCCTTATAAGATGGAAGGAGCTTAGAAGGCTTGTCAGAGGATTCTGAAACCACTGAAGGTTTACCAGAATGGCACTTAAACAAAAATTTGCAATCCCCAGTCACCTTGTAGAACCTGTCAGGTTTCTTAGGAGACAAGGGATGAGAATCATGAGTTACAGAGACAGTAAAAAAAGTGTCCAAAAAGGGATGTGAAAACAGGAGAAACAGCAGATAGCTTAAGAGACTCCATCTGTAAAACCTCATATCTTTTTATTAGAATGCTTTTTATTGTAGCTGGCTTTGTGGCTCTCTCTGTCCTTCTGTGGTTCTATCACATTCTCGCGAGACAGCAGAAAAAACACTGAGCAAATCCAACTTCAATAAAAGGCTTTCTAATACTGACAGAGGGACAATATTTTACTCTTTAAGTAAAATATTGCTCCTCTGTCATTAGCGAGACAGCAGAAAAAATGCTGAGCTTTGCTCAGAGTTTTTTCCACTGTCTCGCTAATGCAGACTTGCACACACACACACACACACACACACACACACACGCACGCGCGCGCGCACGCACATGCACGCACACACACTCACACACACACACACACACACACACACACCCCTACCTTAAAAAGTGGGAAAGAAACAGTTTCATTATCTGACTCATTGCAGTCTTCTTGCCCCAAGAGTAAGCTAACTAATACTATATATTTTCAATTCTCTTTCAGTATCTGGGAACCAAACTTGTATCCTGGTAAGCACATACCACAGAGAACCTTAACACCCAGATGTTGCTCTCAGAAGTACTCTGCATGCATACCCAACAATGAATGTCACTACGTCAGTTACTTCTGAAGAATTAACCCTTTTGCACTTCCACTACTATAACTCTAATTTGTTCTGCAATCCTTTAGTCCATTAAAATGTGGAAAGGGGAACTCCTTTTCTGCCTCATAAGCTCTGTGGTGTTTGGGATGCTGCAATATTCATGAAAGATAATGTACAGAAGAAAAAAACAGTCTACTTTTTTATTAGAATACTTTTTACTGAAATTGGATTTGTGGCTCTGCCTCTGTGGTTCTCTCATGCTCCAACAAGATAGCCGCTGCCTTGCTAAGCCAATTTCAATAAAAAGCATTGGAATAATGACAGAGAGAGAATATTTCAGTCTTTAAGTAAAATATTGTCCCTCTGCCATTAGAGACAGCACACACACACACACACACACACACACACACACACACACACACACACACACCTCCGTTTCTTGCACTTTCCTATTCCACACACACACACATCCATTCGCAGCACTTTCCTGTTACACACACACACACACACACACACACACACACACATTCATGGCACCTTCCTGCTCCACAAACACACCTCCATTCACAGCACTCTCCAGCTCCACACACACCTCCATTCATAGAGCTTTCCTTAAAACTAGCCTTAGTGACTGAACAGAGACCTGGAAGATCACCCTTGGTGTATCCATTTAAGACCATATGAATATGGGAAACTATGCAGTTAGGATCATATGTATAGCGTATGCTCCCAATCATCATTTACATAGCAAGAACCTACGAACCATCAGTTGCACCCAAAAGCAGCTCATAGTCATGCCACTGTAACATTGTTACAAAAAAAATAAACAAGTGATCAGATACAACTTTTTGCGCTGAAACCAAATCAGTGTTCAGGAACTGACATACTATATTATAAAACTGCATTATGTAGGATGCAAATTGGTAGAAATCCTATTCGTTTGAAAGCACAATATGTAAGCTGCATGCATCATTGCTGACCAAAATGAGTCGTATGCATAAGGGAGTGCACATCCCAAGTACTTGTTCTGTACAGCAACTGATTGTGCTGCTAGCAGGCTACACTTAATTCTAGGGTGCTCTAACAGGAAGTATTTACACTGGGATGGTTGGAAATTTTGAAGTGGGTGAGGATAACATTGCTACATCACCGGGTGGATGTCAAATCTTTCCTGTGAACATGAGGGGTCTGAGAATTTCTATTTAGTTGGAACACATTGAGAATTTATAACAATTTCTGAATTTTTTATGAATGATAACTAGCACACAACCTTTTAAAATCACAATGTCCGAACTCATATTTCCTTGCAAACAGGTGGGGAGTAGGGACTGGTGTAGTTGGAAGTATGTTCAGCCTTGCATAAGGACAGAATTTATACTGTGGCACAACTGCCAAAATTATAATGCACATTCTTTATGGTGCCTGAAAATGTATGCGTGGCACGGCCAGTTTCTAGGACATTGTGAATGAAACGCACAGTTAATTGGTTTCAGTTCAGGACAATATTTTACGAAGGGGTATGTCATTCGTTCATTTTGCCTCGTAGGTTAAAGGTCTGCATCAGGGAATGCTAGTTTAGCTTTGTTTCAGATTTATTTTAACACTGCACTGACTATTTTTTACTTGCTGTTGGAAGTAGGTGCTCTGCTACTATACCAATCATTACTCCGCTACACATACAAACATACGCTCACAATTCCCTACATCATTTCTTACACACACACACACTCACACACACACATTCACACATATATACTTAGAAAAAATAAAAATATAAATAAAAATATATTTTTAAGAAAGAATGCTTTTTCTTGAGTCACTCTGAAAAGTAAAAAAAAAGGAAGAAGAATGAACACTTTGCAAAACAAACAGACAAGCTGATATCAGAAAAGCATTCCAGTTTCCTTTTGCTGATTCCTGCAACTTCTTCTGGAACCTCATTACCAAAATCAGCAAAACCAACCTCAAATTCTTTTCTGAAATCAGCCTATGTTTCTTTTGCAAAGTGTCCACTCTTTTGCCTTTTTTTTTTGCTTTTTAGAGAGACTCAACAAAAGGAATTCTTTGTTTTTTTTTTAAATATTTTTTATTTATATTTTTAGAATGTCAGAGACCTGGGAGCAATGCCATTTGAAGTACTTCATCCTGCAAGCAATAGTAACCCCAAAATATTTTTCTTCCAAGGGAGAGTCTGGTCTCAAAGAAACGTCTTCCTCTGAACCATAGTCTAGAAAGGAAGGAATCCTCCCCAGAGTCCAAGTCTTCATCAGAGGAATCCAGTTGCCTAGGCCTCTTAAATAGGGGTGGAAGACACTCCTTGAAGAGGCTTTAAAGCTATCAAAGAACTGAAAAGAGCCGGAGAAAAATCTTGCCATTCATGTTGGGGACACGGCTAGCCTTAGGCATAGGTGAACTAGGTGACTGCCTAGGGCACCATACAGCCGGCCTCATAAAGGGTGGAATTCTAAGTATTTATTTATTTTAATTAGCCGAAAAAGACAAACAGTATACTTTTGTTATTTTGCGATCTTCTCAGCACCCTGTTTCTGAGTGAAGGGCGCCGAGAAGATCGCAAAAATAACAAAACCATAGGGCGAAGGGAAGGGGAAAGCGCCCTCCCTCTTTTATAGCTTCAGGATGGCCAGGAGGCTGGCTTCAAGTAAAAAAAAAAAAAAAATTATTTCGTTACGCTTGGAACTTAAGTTAGTTCAGTGAAGAGAGGGGTTAAGATCATGCATGCACATGTGGCCATTCAGATTCAATACAAGGTAAGTGTAAGTGTGAGTCTATGTGTAAGTTAAGCAGTTTGTTTCTGTATGTGAGAGAAAGTGTGTCTGTGTGTATATGTGTTTGTATGTAATTTAAATTAGTCATTCTGTTACTATGAGTGTGTGTGTGTGTTGCTGTGTGAGAGAGTATGTGTGTTTTACTTTGTGGGAGAGTAGGTGTGTCACATTGAATTGATGAAAGGCAATCCAATTTAATATTTCAAGTAGCTTCATCAGCAGAAATAGGTTTGTTTCACAGCATTTAAGTCTGTCCCAGTAAAGTGGCTGTGTACGTGTGCATGCACCTGCTCTTTTTTCTTATCTTGTCCTCTCTGATTGCAATAAATGGGCATTAAAAAGAGATTTAAGGAAACTAAAGTAAGGTGGAACAGAAATATATAGCTTGGAGAGGTAATGCAGATATGTATGGATTAGATACTAAATATGCCAAAGATAAGTTCAAAGTCATCATCAAGGTGTTTGAGGAGTGGATGTGATGGCTTGTATGACACCACAGTTACAAATGCAAACTGGGGACATCTGTTGTGTAAGAAGGACTTTCAAATGTTTTATATGACACCAGACTTACAGATGCAAACTAGGGATAGCTGTTGTATAAGAAGAAATTTCAAATGTTTTATAGACCAACGGTATTGCAAGTTGGTGCAAAATGCATTTTCAATTTCATCTACAAGGATGATGGAGGCTTGATCAATAAAATTATTAATCAGATTTCAAGATTTATAGAGCTATAAAGAAAGAGAAGTGGAGTATGGTATACTTTACACTGTGCAAAACTGTTTGACGTGAGGGGAGTTTCCTTACTTGGAAGCACTAACGTGAAATATATTAAACACAATCACATTCATTGGGTGTATTAGAAGCATATCTGGGTATTTTACTGTGTGAAGACTTTAATGTAACAGTGATGTGCTAGTGAGAATACAGCATTTGTGAAGTAAATTACTTTTTAATAGGACTACAAAAAATGATGCTACATTGGCACTGTTTACTAAATTTGTTTGGCTTTGTAAAGGGAGAAAAGATGCCTTTTGGCATGCATGACTAAAGTTCAATTGAGAAAAATGTGGCAGTCATTTCAAATGTATTATAGCAAATCTGAAGTCATATACCTTAAAATTTTAAAAAGTAAAGTTTAAATTAAATACAAAGATAAAAAGGCTTTCAGTGTTTCTGCCTCTTGTACCTTCTAATATGGGGATGTATTTCCACACTCACTCAAACTACATGTACAATGCTGAGATGGCACTCCTTGGAGTAACATGAAAGACTTGGTTGTCTAACAAAACTCACCATTCGTTTTACTCAGATAGTTTGACCTTAGAGTTGGCATGTATTCTTTCTGGAGTAAATCCCTCCTGTAAAAATGAATGAAATATTTGTACTTAATGTAACAACAGATCTGTAACAGCAGATTCATCCATTTGTAATGCATAAGACTAAGGCCTCAAGAAAAAAAGGCTGCAGGGTAGTCAAACTTTCCCATACTGCTTAGTACTTCACTTCTATTTCAGTCACGCACTGTGCTCTTTTCCCTCTTCAAATCTGATGTTGGGCATGTTAAAGTGAAAACATAAACATATATATATATATATATATATATATATATGTATATATATATATATCTACATATATATATATATATACACACACACACACACACACACACACATGCAATACATGTGAACATTTCAACCAAGTTGGTGGAATGTGGGTAAGGTCATTACAGAGGATGTACTAACTCCTATAAATATACCATTATGATAAGTACATAACTTTCATATCTGATAGGAATGGGTACATCATCTGCAACTTACAGGACACATTCAAGTTCTTCCTATCAGGTGTTAAAATAGCAGAACATACTTTTGATAATTGTAATGCCAAAAGCAGATCTTTTTCTTTTCTTGTTTGAAATTTTTTTATTAGTTTTACCATAATAAAAATAATCAATTGTAAATAACAATTGAAACATAAGTGATGAAGAAAGTTTACTGCTGCTCATGCTAAGTCTGTCTTCAAAGTGCAAATAGCTGTTTTTTGTTTATCAAATGGCACACTGTATTGTAGAATCTGAAAGCAGTGTTGGTAGCATAATTGCGTTTGGTGCAGAGGGCTGTGGATTCTACTCCCACACCATGGAAATGGAGTGCTGATAGTGTAGTACCCATATGATTGTTTGCATTATAAGGTGGAAAGGGGGTTCTATACTCCTGAGTATGTCCTCCTTTGTATGAGATACGTAGTAACTATGAACTTGTTGGTTTATTTCCTATTGCAATATAGCTAACTTACCATTTTTTTAATGTAATATAGGCAACTAATTCTTCAAAGGCAGCAGGCACTGAATTTATAGATAAAACATTAAAATGTAAAATTGTTTGTTAGTAGCAACCTCTTCATTAGTTACAGATTTCTTTAATGTAGAATTATTCAGATGGTTTTACTTCTGCAGAGATTGTGCGTATTGAGTGACATTGGTGGATTGTAATTACAAAACTTGAGGGGCGTTTTATGGTTGAAATTTTCTGAAATGGGTAGTTATTGGTTCATACATTTTATTTCATTGCTTATTAAAAGAATGTTTAAAGCTACTAATTTAAAACCCATTCTAACAAGTGGTGCTGTATTATACAAGGAATATAATTTAATACAGTCAGCAAGATGAATCAAAAAACAAATACCTGTATGCATGGCCCTAAAAATGTGTGCAAGTAGTCTATTTTGAAAACAGCCCAATGGTAAACTTAATCCTCCGCTGGCCAGATGTATTTTCTGTGAATCTGCGTTTTTATGCTGTTTTAATGAATGTGAGTTTCAAGGGCAGATATGTTTACTGCTCATGCTAAAACTGTATTCATTGCAAAACTGTATTGTTTGTTTAGCAAATGGCCATCTGTGTTTGTGTTATTTTATTTCAATATCTGTAAACATTGTGGAAGTAAATAAGAAAACAATATGCACACTGATAGATTTGAACAGTGTGTATGGTAACTGGTGAGAAATAGCCAAGTAATAGAACACTGGACTGGCTGGGGAGGGGGCTGCTGCTGGAGGGTAGGGGTTGCTCTGGAGGGGCAATCTATTACCCTGCCTAGGGCCCTATTTGACTATGATCCAGTTCTGGTATTTAAAGTAGGAAATAAGTATACAAAGATAGTTGCAGTTTAACTACATTACAAGGTATCTTTTTCTTCTTATGCATTTAAATGATTTAAGGAAATTACTAGCATTGTTGCATCACAGCAAGAAGTTCTCCCGTTCGTTTCTCGGCTGGAGTGCGGGGAGTACCTTCTGTATGGAGTCTGCATGTCCTCCCCGCGGTTGGGTGGGCATTCGAAAGACATGCGTAAATGGGTGTGCCTTCGTTGAAGGTTGGACGCCAAGCTGGCACCTCGGCATTCTTGAAAATCTACTGCCAATCATTAGCGGACCCGAGTTCCGCTGTGGCGACCCCTAATCGGGAAAAGCCGGAAGACAAACAACAACAACAACTGGAGTGACTTTCTTGGGGAGTGACCTACCTGTGGGTGTGGCTCAAATAGGGTTGTTTTGTGAGTATGTTGTGGGTAGGGCATAAGGGGGCGCCGGAGCACTACTTCGCCTAGGGCGCCATTTCAGCTAAGGCCAGCCCTGGTTGGGGATCTTTAACAACATAGGTAATGTGTTTGGATTTCTATATTTTCTTGAGCAGGACACCACCTGAAAAACTCTTGATGGTTCAGACCCTTGGCGAGATTCGATAATTAAAGCTGAAATCTCTTTCCTTACCAAAATCTAAGGTATCCTCCTCCTTGGTCTGTTGGAAATAATCATCCAAGTTTCCCCCTCAATATCCAGAATGGACATTGGAAAATCCTCACAGGACAGGGGTCCTATAGGAAAGATAGGGGTCCTAAAGGAGAGATGAAAAGTCAGCATGCAAAGGGGAGTAGTAGTGCTGAAATTGTATTCATCCTCAAGTCTTGGAGAGTACCTTCGCAAGGTGGACCCTGTTTTTCACAAAATCTCACCAAGACGACACTGATATATAGACTGTATTTATAAAGCATATATCATGGACAGAAGCAAATCAGAAACAAAAAAGATAGCTGGGTGCAGAACACCTAGGATAAAAAAGTGCCCAATCCTGGCAGGATCACTGGTGCCAGGACAGGAAAAAGTGATATTGTAGAATCCTCAAAATACGGAAACATTCATACAATGGGGCTAGGCCAGGCCCAGGGGGAGGATGGCCCCCCTGTGGTAGAAAAAAGTAGCAGTCCACAAAAATTGATTGGCCAAAGAATAGCCATAAAGACAATAGACTAGACTATTAAGGATAAGAAAGAAATAATGTATTGTTAGTATTATGTAAAAAGCCCATAATTTCCAGACACAAGATATAAAAAACGATTATGAAAGAAATTAGAGGAAAGAAAAATACTTCCACAGGAAAACTTTGAGAAGCTTCAAATAAAAATTTGCGTTCATTAATACAACAGATTTTTGAAAAACAGTATATAGATCAAGAAACTTTGATCTATTTGGAAAAAGAAGCATCTGAGGAAGTGCAAACATATAAACAAAACCTAGAGATATTTGAAAAATATAAAAAAGAAATATGGACATGGGAAAGAAAGAGAGATTCGATATGGTGCAATATTTATGCAAAAGAGAAAGCCAAGTTAACTAATATAGAGAAGGCAATCTCAAAGATATTCAAAGAGACATACAAGCAAAGGCATCCAGATATGGAAAATTTCACAATAAAAAAAATTAATATCACAAAGATGTAATGTGGAAAAGAAGATTAGTAAAGCAGAAGTTAAAGAAATAGAAGTTTAAGTTATGGAGTGCCTGTGAAGGGAAGGATTTAATGTAGAAGGTCTAATACAGACTACATCACAGCATGATGGAGTAAGTCCCAGAATAAGGAAAAGCAAGAAGACCAGGAGACATGTGAAGAAGAAATATGGACAGGGGAAAGGAAAAGAGATTTAATATGATGTAATATTTATGCAAAGGAGAAAGCAAAACTAACCAATACAAAAGGAGTAGTACCAACGATATTTGAAGAGAAATACAGGCAAAGGAATCTGGATATGGAAAACTTTACAATACAAAAAACAAGAAGACTAAGAGGAAATGTAGAAAAAGAGATTAGTAATGAAGAAGTCAAAGAAATAGAAATTGAAGTTATGGAGCAGCTGCAAAGAGAAGGATTCAGTGCAGAAAAAAGAATGCAGAAAGCACCACAACAGGATAGAGCAATGGATATTTAAATTAAGGGGAAACCCGTGGAACAGGAAGCAATTGGTCAGGTGCCATATCAAGATATTTTGTAGCCTTCCACAGGAAATCATTATAAATGTTCACTTGAAGCTAGACAGCAAGGAAAGGAACAGGAAACTGTGGAAAAAGATGCAGTCAATGCTGAGGAGTGAGAAATTGAAGAGAATGTGCCACAGGAAGATGCTATATAACTTTCTACAGAATGCCCACAGGAAACGGAAAACAAGGGATGTGCCCTCAGTTTGGAAGAAAATGAGCTAAGAGAAGAGTTGCTTGATTTACTGGAGATGGATAAACGTATTAAGATCAATGAGAGACATAGACTGCAGAAGGTCAATAAAATCCAAAAAGTAAGAAGTCTGATAAAACAAATGAATGCAGTAATTAGGACTGTCCATAGAGATCCATGTGATATAACAAAAGTAAACAAGATATACTACTGTGCTGCTAAATTAATAACTGATAAAGTGCTACCACAAGAACACAGGGTAGTGAGGGAAAGGAAGGAAGGGGTGAAATCAAATACCATCATGGAGGTATCGAACAGAGAAAACTATAAAGCAATTAAGACAAGAAGTGTCACTGTTAGATTATAGAATAGGGAATAGATCAACAAAAATACTAAGAAAGATAGATGTGATTAAATCAATGCACAGTATTAGAACAGACCAGGATCTATCATGTACTATTGCAAATAAACTAAAAATTTCAGCACAGCTGAAAAAACTTAGAAGATACATAGATAAATATAAGGGGTAAAGACAAAATAAGCAATTTATTGATGACCCAAAAAAGTTTTATAGAGAATTGGGAAATAAGGTAAAAGGAATTGAAAGACTGCCAAAAAAAGAGGAAGTAGATACATTTTGGAGAAGTATCTATGAAGATCCTGTGGAACATAACAAAGATGCTAAATGGATAGAAGAAGTAAAAGAAAGAATAAGAAGTTTAAAGGTGCAGGATATGAAATAGAATGAAGTAAAAGCCAAAGAGATTGAAACAAAGTTAAGAAAAGCCTCTCTAACTGGAAAACTCCAGGCCCAGATGCAGTACCTAATTTTTGGTTAAAAGTATTAACATCTTTGCACAAGGATTTAGCCATGAGTAAGAACTATTTATAGGTGCACCCCAAACAAATACCACACTGGCTAACAACAGGCAGAGCAATACTCCTACTCAAGAGTGAACCTGCAAGCTACCCTAAACATTATAGACCAATAACTTGCCTTCTGACGACGTATAAACTATACACGGGAATTGACACCGACAGAGTTTATAATCATTAAGAAAAAAACACAACTATGGCAGAAGAACAAAAGGGCAATAAAAGAAAGTCATATGGAACAAAGGATCATTTGCTGCTAAATAAAGTTATAGTGGAGAACTGTAAAAAGGGGAGGAATCTAAGTATGGCATGGATTGACTGCAAAAAAGCATGTGATGGTATCCCACATTCATGTATAAAAGGGTGCTTAAAAATTTATAAGATGCACCCTACACTGATTGACTACATAACAGTAACCATGAAACAATGGCAGACCACTTTGCAATTAAGCCATGATAAAGGACAGATTATTATCCCAGGGATAAAAATCCAAAGGGGGATATTCCAGGGTGAATCTCAGTCAACATTACTATTCTCCCTTGCCATTAATCCACTAAGCTGTTTATTTGACAGCTTAGAAAACAGTAAAGTCTAATGACTTCTCATCTCTTTGTCGATGATTTAAAATTGTATAGCTCATCAGATGCGGAACTGAAAGCACAGCTGCAGGTTGTCAAAACATTTTCAGATGATATTAGAATGTCATTTGTTCTCGATAAATGTGCAAAAGCAACCTTTAAAAAAGGGCAGCACCAGGAAAACAACAGTTTCGGACAAGAATGTGATACAAAAGAACTTGAGCAAGAGGGGGTGCATAAATACTTGGGCATTGATGAAGGATCCGCAATAAAACATGACCAAATGTGAATAAAACTCAGTAAGGAATACTTTAGAAGACTTAAATTAATCCAGAGAATAGCAGTGACATCTAGGAACAAGATCCAAGCTATAAATCAATTTGCTCTTCCTGTCCTAATGTACAGTTTTGGAGTGACTGACTGGCCCCAAAAAGTGTTGGCTTTATTAGATATTAAAACAAGAAGGCTGCTTCATGCTCACCAAAGGATTTATAAAAATCAGTGTATACTATGATTATATATTCCCCATTCTGAAGGAGGGATGGGCCTCCTTGAAATTTATTACATGTATAGATCTGTAATCGTGGGACTCCACATATATCTACTGACCTCGCAAGATACAAATTTAGTGAAAGTTTTGAAACATGAGGAGAATAAATCTTAAATGACTTCTCTGCTTAATTTAGCAGAAGCATATCAACATCAAGCAGGAATGGAAATCAAACCAGAAGTAGATAAAAAATAGGTAGCAACTGAATGTGCATAAGAAAGAATATAAGGTGAAGGACCACATGAGAGGGCAAGAAATGTGGAAAAAAAACATAAATATAGTTGCACGTATAGAAAACTTCTGGAAGAGCCTCATGTTGATCAAGAACTAATGCAGGAGTGGTTAAGGAGAGGTGAATTCAAACCAATAAATGACAGGTTAATATTAGTAGCACAAGATAGTGGGCTACATACACCCCCTGGTTTACAAAGTCCACTGAACATGTGGGAAAAACAGACAAATGTAGGTTTTGTAAAACTGAACTGGAAACAGTCACACATCTTGTTGCTGGTTGTGGCATACTAATGGCAGAAGGACTGTATACTGAAAGGCATAATAATGTGGCAAGACTGTTGCATTGGGGATTGTGCAAACATTATGGTATCAAAGTGGCTGAAAAACACTAGGAACATGAGCCACAAAGCATCACAGAAAATGATGAAAGTTATATCACATGGGATCACTCATTACCAACAGTTCAAAAAATAGATGCTAGAAAACCGGATATAGTGGTCAAGTAAAGAAGACAAAAGTAGCATTGATCATTAAAATCGCCACACCCAGTGACTACAGTGTCTTCCGTTCAGAGAGAGACAAAGTAAAAAAATACCAGGATCTGCAGGCAGTAACAAGAGCTATGTGGAAGATACCCAGACAGTTCCAACAGTAGTAGGCACAACGGATATTATAAAAAAATAATTTACAATCATATTTAGATATGTTACTAATCCATGTAACCCCGTATGAATTGCAGGAGGACTCATTAATGGGCACATTGTGGGTGCTGTGACGAGCAATTTTGGCTGACAAAGATTGAAACAATACTAATTTCATGAACTTTAATCATACTTAGGTATGGGGTCCATTCCCAACATGCTATTAGAAACCCAAAAGATTTGGGTAAATTAGAAAAGACAGACAAGAATTCAGATCCATGCAGGCCTCCATAAGGGTAGCGGCAGGGGAATCCGAGGCAAGCACAGAATGGTCTTCAGGGGCTTCACCAGCTTCTAGACAGACATCTGACACAGGCTGGACAGCAACCAGATCAGACCTAGGCTTATTGGCCTTCATCTTGGCAGATGACTGACACTCAGCATGGAAGGATTCCACCACAGTACCCTGGGCCAACAGTGTAAGTTGTTGACTCTCAAGGTATATGTATAAGGAAGATAAGCAACTACAAAGGGTCTTAGGGACAAACATTTGACAGATGGAGCAATCATGGGAAGCACCTAAGCAAAAAGAGATAGTTGTTATGATGGTCGTTATGGGGAATCTGCCTCCCACACTAACATTTTCCCTTCTTGGACAACATGAACACAAGTACAATAAAATAAAGTAAAACGGTAGAGAAGAAATCCCAATGGGGCACTTATCTGTAGATGGCTTTGTAACCAGTATGGCAGGAAGCCATTCAGGCTGACGTTTAACAATGGCATCCAGACTGGTGGCAAAGTTGAGTGTGTTTTCACCTGTAGATCACCTTTATGCCCTATACCTTATGCAGTGAACATATGTGCGACATAAAGCACCTATAAAGTCTAAAGGTTTTGGTATACTGGTCAGATGTCATGCTATCCTTGGTAGGCAATCCGTTATGTAAAGGATACTGCAACAGTGAAATGGAAGGACATCATGATTGACAGTCCATGCAGTTTTCCAAGAGATAGTCTTTGCCTGTTGCCACTAGGCCTTCAGATATTGGCCAAAACATTATCTGCCCCTCTAGTGCCCTTTTTTAGGCATTGCCAAACAGATAAACCTTCCAACATAACAAAATCTACTCAAGATAAGCTAAAGGTATTGCTACTCTTTGCTAGGAGTCTCAACAAGAAACTACACTCCCTGGAAGCACTCCTCATCCTGGAGAATGCTGACATTTATGCAGTTACTGAGTCATGGTTCAAAGCTGTGGAAAGCACCTCAGCAGTACCAGGCTTTAATGTCTTTTCACACATTCAGATTGCCCACTGCGCACAAAGGGACAAAAGGTGGAGGCATATCACATCTACATAACCACCTCAAAACTGTTCAAACAATATGACATGCTTGAGTTACTCCATATCCAACTAACCATAGGAAAAATCCTTTACTATATCCTTGCTAGCTACAGGTCTCCCACCATGAACCAAGAAGACCATACCTCATAACTGAATTTATTAAAATCACTTACTTTTCAGCCCAACACCATATTCATGGGTGACTGCAACTACCACTCCATTAACTAGGAAACCTACAGGACTACTAGCATGCAGGCACAAAGATTCCTGGACTTTGTCAATGCAAATGTCCTGGAGCAGCTAGTTTGCACTCCCACTAGGGGTAAAAATATCCTAGACCTGGTACTCACAAATATGGGGGAGCATTGCACCCTGGCAAGTCTGATGTCCTCAATGGTTAGACTGGATCATAAAGAGGTCTCCCTTGGAACATGTATAAAACTAGAACCCCCACATAACCCCAAAACCTTTAAGAACTTTACTAAGGCAAATTACATTTTATTAAGTGGTGGCATAGCTAGTTTCCAAGCTCCCCCAAATCCAGAAAATACAGAAGCCTATGAGGAGGCCATGTAAACAAGTGCATAGAAATTACAGTACCAGACTGAAACAAGCCCAAGGCAAACTGCAAAAACAAACCACTGGTGGATCCCTGTTATAAATAAATTGTACAATAAAAGAAAGAAATCATGTCTAGAAGTAGAAACACAACAGAGCAAAAACTATGTCATTAGTATAAATAAACAAATTAGGGGACTAATCAAGTCTTAAAAAAACAAACTTTGAGGCAAACATTGCCTCCCAAGCTAAGGATAACCATAAGGCATTTTTCAGCTGTGTGTGCAATTTTAAGGGCTATACTCAACAATGTACAGATTTAGCTGTAGATGGTATAATATAGAGCAAATCTGCTGGACGATAAATTCAGCTCAAATTTCAATGCCCCATCACCTCTGGCTACTCCCCAAGAAATACTTTCCAGCACTTTCCTGTCAGTTATCACAAAAGAATAGGTCACTACTGTTCTCTCAAAAGCTAAAAACACAGCTTTGACGAGTCCTGTCAATATTCCAGGATGCCCCCTAAACAGCTTGAAACATAACCTCTAAGGCCCACTAGGATTTCTATTTAACTACAACCTACAAACTTTGTCCCAGGGAAGTGGAGGGCAGCAATGATCATCCCTCTGCATACAAGGGGGTCATCAACTGATGCAGGAAATTACAATTCATAAGTTTGACTAGTCTCATATGCAAGAACATAGAAAGAATAATCATAGATCAGATAAACAACGACATATGAAATCTACAAACACTGGATCCAACCCAGTTCAGTTTCTTCAAGGGCAGATCATTGCCTGCTCAATCTGATGGACTTATTTGAGAAAGCCACTAGGGCCATGTAATGAGGTAAAACAGTACATCTGCCTACCTTGACATGGCTAAGGCATTTAACAGCATGGGCAGGAACAAAATTGGGCATAAATCCCTACACTACCAGATGGAATGACAACTGGCTCTTGGACAGGACACATTTTAGTGTGCAAGAATCCACATCCAGCAAGAGGCCAGTTACTAGAGGTGTAACACGACTCAGTGTTGAGAACTCTCCTGTTCAGAATTCTCTGAAGTCAAGGCTAATATAGAAAGCCTCTGGATGAGCAAGTTTGCTGATGACTATAAGTTGACGGCAATTAGTGTATCTCCCAGTTATGTAGATATCCTTCAGAAAGGTCTCACTCAGACAAATGATTGATGCCAGAGCTATGGCCTAAAACTAAATGCAAAATACATAATTATACCCTTTGGGAAGTCAAATACCCATGCAAACAACACTGACAGCACACCCCTAAGAGTGGACTCAGTAGTGAGAGATCTAGGTACACAGACAGTAGCCTGAACTTTGACCACCATGTGTCCACAGTGGTGAGGAAGTCCTTTTATGTGGTACAGCTTTTAAATAAAGGCATGGCATCCAGATCCAATAAAATTATAGTATCACTATACTTGGCCCTCATCAGACCAATAATCAAGTACAACGCACCTTTCAGCATGCACTTGACCAGGCACTTGCAACAACTGCAGCAGCCTCAGAGGTTCCTTACAAAAAAAAAAAAAAAAAAAAAATACTGGATGTAAACAATATGTCCTATGTAGATTGACTAAAAGCCCTGTCCCTTTACTTTGTCTCCTACTGACTATTAAGGGGTAATTTATGCCTAACCTACAAGGCACTCTCAAATTCAGCCCTAATGGGACTGTTAAACATTCGCAAGACAAACTGCATAACGATTATCCAATCCAATGATCTAAACCTGGTCTGTGAGATGAACAAAACACGCAGGAGAGACAGATAACTGTTTCACAGATTACCCCTTCTCTGGAACAGGCTTCTTTTCCACATAAACCACAGCCCTTCACTGACACTCTGCAAATGCAGTTTGGCTCAATGGATGGGGAATCAAACTCATGAGATGGCACCTATGCCCCTCATGGACCGGGACAATTTGTAAAACACTCCAAGGCACAGGCACATACGTAAGCCATCCCCTAGACCTCAAGGAATGAAAATTGGGCACTTGAGCAGTTAGCTTAGTAATCTCCTGTGAACATAACAACATATGATGACTTGCCATGAAAAGTCTAATTTCTTCTTGCTGGCTTTCAATATTTCAGATAAAGCCAACAATTTACAAATTTCACAGAAATTAACTTTGAAGCTTGAGAAACGTCTGGTACCCAGACAGCAGCATGTTCTTCCAAGTGGAACTTGTTTCTTTGGCCTACAATGGCCCAACAATTCATTAAGTATTTTCTGAAGCTATTCAGCAAAGAGACTGGACCAATATAAACAAGGCACTGAAAACAAAGAAAAACAATTATCAGGAAAAGCATCTGACAGGTCTGTAACAATTTGTTCCATCTGCTTATTAGCTTTTAGTTCTTCAGCCTTTTCAAACAGAATGGCATCCATGACTCGCCTAACATAAGAGTGGCCATCAACAGATCCAGGATATTACAGGCCTGTCAGCCTCAGGAGCCTTATATGCAAAGCCATGGAACATAAAGTAGAACGCATTTATGCAGAGACAGTAAACTGAGCTAGATTCCAATCACTTCAGTTCTGTAAAGAGCAGGTCCAATCTCCTAAACCTAGTAAGCATCTTCGAAAAATTATACAGGCTGAAGACCATAGTCATTCACTGCACACAGTTTATCTGAGTCTGGCCAATGCTTTTGACACCATCTCCCATGCTTGTATTGTTAAAAAAAAATTAGACAAACTGTTATCCACCTGATTGCAAATTGGCTCTCTAACAGATCCCTAGTTGTGAAAGTTGCTGGGACACTCTCTGAATCTAAAATTGTAACTAGTAGGGTACCACAAGCATCTATGCTGGGTCCTCTCCACTTAGGCAATTATTTTGCAAACATCCAGTCCAATATCCCAGAAGTTAGGTTGGCCAAGTTTACTGGTGTCTGCAAACTGACCTCTGTTATCTGCTTATCTACTGATACTAAACAGCTCCAGCAAGGGCTGGAATATGCACATATGTGGTGTACTGGAAGCAGTTTTAAGTTAAAAGGTTAAACACAAAAATTGTAGCACAGTAGCATTCAGTGTAAAAAAAATCTTTTCTGACCTCACTATATTTTAAATGGTACTTCTCTTCAGACAGATATGGTCATAAGAGAACTGGGTGCTTATGTGGACAGCTGTCTCTTTCATGCAATCATCATATGTCCACTATAGTCATGAAATCATTCTACCTGGCCCTGTTAATTTCCAAGGGAATATCTTCAAGATCCTAAAAAGTTATCCTGCCACTGCACTTTCCCCTTATAAGACCCATAACTGAATACTCTGGTATGTATAAATCAAAGCATATTGCTTAACTAGAAAGTTCACAAAGATGTCTTATCAAGAAAATCAAAAGCCTTAAATCTTTCAACGTTCCAATGGATTAGCAAATCTCTTCTTATAGCCAGTAGCCGACAAGCTGCTTCAAGGTGACCTGCGTTCAAGGTGACCTGCGTTTTGAAAGACTCCATCCTATTTGAACTTCACATCCTTTGCAGAACCAGTGGTTCAACAGACACCTCTATTAGGGACCTAAATCTAAACCAACAAACAAACAAGGCTTGCTGAGGAGACTGGTTCTTAACGAAATGTATCACTAGCCTATGGAATAAGTTAGCAAAACCAATGCAGTTCTACTTTGACTACCTTTAAGCCTAGTCTTGACAACGGGATGGGTAGACTTAAATTTATACAAGATTATCATGTACAGCCCTGCTCGTTTTGGGTGGTAAGCACAAACTTAAGTGTCTACTTACACATGTACATGGCTAGGCATCTTCTGGTCCTTGTGACCACTTGGCTAATAATATTATTCCTATGCAATCAGCATGGGAGAACAGTATATAGCCAAAAAATACTCCATACAGAACTGCCATTATCTTGAAAAATCCTGGTTGAAAGTGAATTATGACACAAAATTTGAAAGAAATTTAGAACACTTTTAATAATACCCTGTCTGTATGCACAAGTAAAAAGGACACCAATGACCAAAAAACTAGAATCCTGGGGCTGTATTTTGGCTGTAGTAATTATTTTTATAAAACAATGCTTTCTATGAAAAAATAAAAAAATATACCATAATTACCTACTGGCTCAAACGAAAGGAAAGTTGATCTTTTCAAGATATAAATCCCATGAAGACATAGATTTCTTCCTGGAGGCCAAAGACCAATTATGGCAAAGAGAAATGCCCAGGTTAGCTCACAGCTTTTCTTTTTTTTTTTAGGGGGGGGGGGGGTTCCATCTACTCACAAGCTTCAAGCACCAATCACTAATACACCAATTAATTCTCCCCAACCTCAACCACCAGTGTCTAACAATGGGAGGAGGACACAAGAACCAGAGATTGTTATTAAAATTGTGAAAGTTAGGAGAAATTCTGGATGCTCTAAAACCATCTCCTTATGGACAGAATATAAGGCCAATATTTGTGAAGCTAAGCCTACATAGTCTGCATATTTTTACACACCTACCATCATCAGCTAGAGTGCTGTGCACTCTTTAGTGGGCTCAATGTCCCTAAAATCCAAAGTACATGATGTATTACCCCACATGTTGCTCCTGCAGCAGACAACTGTACAAAACTCTTCCCCCACGGATGGGCAAACCATCTGTGGTTGGTCACTCCCATCCCTATCCAGCTAGGTCCTCCAGCATCCAAACTGCAATTTGAAATAATTTTGTTTGAAGCAGAGTTAGAACCAAAACCTCTGCATCATAAAAAGCCAGCCAACTGTACTAACATTCTGTATATAATGTGACTGCAAAAGGCAGGAAAAGATGAAAAGCAAGCTTAAATGTAAATAAGTTCATAGGTTTGTACTAGGCTAACTGCTCCTGTGGGCTCTTTTAAGCCTAGCTAATTATAGGTTCATAGGTTGGTACTGGGCTATCTGCCTGAAGGCATATATTAGCCTAGCCACGTTGTGCGGTATTCACCGCCCCTTTAGTAGTTCCCTAGACCCTTGTACTAGCAGCTAGTACCCTTGGCCCCTATCTAGTAGTGCTGTTGGTGTGATCCCCGGTGTGAACTTTCTGTTACCCACCCACTCATCAAGGTTTCTCTTGAAGAGTGATAGTGAAGGGCTCTGTCTTATGTAGATCGGGACCCTGTTCCATAGTAAGGGAAGTCTCTGCGAAGGGAATCTATCCCTCCAGCATGTTCTATTTATTGTTGTGTTGAGGTTTATATCCCTTGAGCATGTAGCTCAAGTAGATCTGGTTTTGCTAAGATGGAGCATGTTCAACAATTCTGGGTTGGACATGGCTCTGTACGTTAGACAAAGATTGCCTCTGAGGAAAGCGGTATGCAACAGAGAACAATCTTCGCTTTTTCAATCGTGTTGCATAGGGCAACTGTTTGAGGCCAGTAATCCTCTTGGTTAGGTACCTCTGTGGTCTCTCCAGCTGCTGGAGATGTCTAGCCAGGTACATTCCAATTGGTGCATTGTACTCAATAATGGGTCTGATGAGGGAAGAGTAGAGGGGCACCATTACATCCTTAGATCATGATGCGAACCCTTTCGTGATCAGATGGGTCACATAGAAGGATTTTCTAACCACTTTGGCAACATGGTTATCAAAGGAAAGCTGACTATCTACTTGGGTCCCTAGATCCCTTATTTCTTCTTCAGATTTCAGGGGATTACCCCCTATGTTGTAGTTTGCGGGTACTCTGTTTTTTTCAAAGGGGATTACTACGCATTTTTTTGCATTTAGCTTGAGACCATGGCTTTGACACCATGCATCAGTCTCATTTAGGCCCTTCTGGAGGATCTCCATGTCGGCCGGAGACTCTATTATAGCACCCAGTTTGCAGTCGTCCGCAAACTTAGTCAGCCACAGTCCATCCATGCTTGCCTGTACTTCTGAGAAGTATATGCCAAACAGGAGGGGCCCCAGGACAGAGCCCTGAGGCACACCACTCGTTACTGGTCTGGATTCAGATATAGATCCCGCTACTCTTACTTTATGGGATCTGTCTGAAAGCCAGTTTGCGATCCATCTTGTGACATAAGGGTTTATGCCCAGGCTGGTGAGCTTATCAATAATACCTGAATGGGGAATGGTGTCAAATGCTTTAGCAAGGTCAAGGTAAGCCATGTGTACCTCCTTTCCCTTAAGAAATCCACCAGGTTCAGGAGGCATGATCTGCCCTTGACAAAGCCGAACTGTGTGGGGTCCAGCGACTGGAGGTTCCCAATCTCTCCATTTATGATTTCCATAATGATTCGCTCCATAGCCTTACAGATCGGACTAGTCAAGCTTATTGGTCGGTAGTTCCCAGGGTCAGTTGTGGCCCCACCCTTGTGTAGTGGGACCACCGTTGCCATGCGCCATTCTATGGGCACATATCCTGTGGAGAGGCTGAGACTGAACAGGGTATTAAGATGAGGGGTTAATTCCTTTTGGAGCTCGCATAAGACACAGCCTGGGACACCATCTGGTCCCATGGAGGCAGTATTTTTAGCTTCAGATAGAGCCTTGTTAACCAACTTATCAGTAATAATTGGATTTACACAATCCCCTGGAATGGTAATAGGCCCTGTAGGTGGTGAGGGGGGTGGAGAAATTTGCAATGAACCTGTCAGCCAAGATGTTGGCAATGTCAGAAGGGTCAGTGTATTTTGTTCCATTTTGTACTAGCTCAGAACAGACCTGAGCGTTGCCATTTAGGTTTTTGACGTAGCCATAGAAGGCCTTATGGTTATCCTTGGCAAATTTCTTTTCAAAATTAGCTTTAGTTGACTTGATGAGGTCCCTCAATTTTTTGCTAATGCTGATCAGGGATGATTTTTCTACTTGAGATTTGGCCTTTTGTTGTATAAGTCTCCTCCTTTTATTGTAAAGTTTGCTTATGGCCAGGGTCCACCAGACTGGTTTCTTCTTGCTTGAGGAAGGAGTCTTTGTTTTATTTGGGATAGCACGGTCCATGCAATCCTGAAGATGCATATAGAGTGCCTTGGTGTAGGGTTCCGCATCCTGGATATCATTATCCTTCTGCAAGGGAATAGTGACGCTTTCCACTTCGGATGCAAGTAGTTTGAAGTTTGCTTTGGAAAGCTTTTTGACTATGCGTCTGTAAGGTAATCACCTTAACCTTTATGCCAACCCATGTTACAATTCTACATTTAACAAGGAAAGCAAACAGTCCTATACAAGTTTCATAATACAGCAAGTCAAAACCTTTGCATACCACCCAGCTAGCAAGTCTTTGCCACCAACAAACATGTCATTCTGAGAGACTCCATTCCTTTTTACAAGCAAATTCTATTAATTGAACATTATTTAAAAAATATCAAATAAATAATAAATACGTACATAAATAAATGTTTACATACATCTTAACTATTTACAGACAATTAGTATCCTTTTTTATACTCAGTCTTTCTTTTAGATAATTATTCACATATTCTTGAATATGTGGTTCATCTCTTTTGTGATTCATTTTTTTTAATTTATCAAGAATAACATTTTATGAAACTACTCAAACATGTATTTAAATACATAAAACCAAATTCCTAACTTAGTAATAAAACTTGCTTTTCAAATATAACATTTTCTAGATTCCAAGGAAGTATTCTCTTATGTTTCTATTAGTTCAAAAGCCCACTTGTGTAGCCTGGTAACAAACCCTTTGGTTCATTAAAAGTATCAATCCAAAACAAAAAGTTTGTCTCATTCATCCCATGTGCCTTTAAACTATTAATGCTTAAACTACATTAACTTACTTCAACATATCTACTCATATAATAACTCTTCTATGGCCCTATTTTATTTTCCTTAAACAGTACACCACTCATTTCCTGGAAAGAAGAATGGGAAACAAGAAATCACACACACACACACCTCTCCCATACTACTCTTCTCAACCCTCTTTACTTAACTTTCTCCCAAACCTGCCATTACGTAGCAGTTCATGTCATAGATTTCTAAGGCTTGGATCTCTGTCTTGAGATTCCTGACTGAGCTAATAATTGCCTTCACTTTGTCTACGGAAGGGGGCTCCTGTTGCATCCATCTTTTAGTAACAGCTTTCTTAGTGGATAATGCTACCTAATATACCATAGTGCCCACACATTTAGCTAAAAGAATTCCAGTTCAAGTGAGTAAAAAACATTCCATGCTAACTAGTGTCTAATCCTGCAATTTGGCTTCCTATTTGCCTCAAACTCACTTTAAATGTATCCAGGTTTTCCATATTACCAAAAAATATGCTCCCAAGTGCCCCTTTCTTGTCCCACAAATCTTCAACACCCCAGCGTTACTTGACAGAACATTTTTGTTAGTCTAACTGGAGTTTGTTTGTGTCTTTCGGCTTTTCCCGGTTAGGGGTCGCCACAGCGGAACTCCGGTCAGCTAATGATTGGCAGAAGATTTTTACGTGCTGGCTTGCCGGGCCTAATGTACAACGAAGGAACGCCCATTCACGCATGTCGCCACACAGAAGACGCTCTGAGAATCGAACGGGCAACGTCTAACTGTGAGGCGATAACGCTACCGCAACACCACCACCGCAGTCTAACTGGAGTATGAAAGTATTTATATAAATATCTCCAAGCAAAAAATCTGAAATTTCCTACACTTTGTGGCATATTCTTGGAGCAGCAACTATTTGTGTCCAGTCTTCTTAACTAACAGGAATATTTCATTTTTCACTCCAGCCTACCCTAACCTGATTATTAGTGTGGTTCTTTATCTCCAATATCGGTATGGTTCTTTATCTCTAGTAGAGTTCAGTAAGACCTACTTAGGAGTCCTTTCTTTAAAGGAGGATATGAACAAGCATCTAGTAGCAAATTCACCAATGTCAGGGTACCCTACTGAAACAGTAAATACCTACATAACTCTTGGTATCCCGATCTCACACTCAAAAGCTCAAGAAAGCCAAACTGATATAAATTAAACTTCTCCCTTACTTCAATCCAAACTAATTCCATCTACCTTTTGTAATTGTTCCCAATAATTCAATCTTCTACTCCTCTTCCTCGACAGGGAAGATACTTTCATAATTCCACATTGTTCCTTACATCCTATTCTATAACCAAAGGGTAACAATTTCACCTGCCTGGGTCTTAGTTCTTTATAACTTGCCTAAATAATTAATTTTCCATTACTCCCTCAGGTTGCCCCTCAATCATATCTCAAATACCATGATTATATGTTGCAGGCCTTCTGTCCTGCTTAGGAATGTTTTCCACCTCACAATATAGTTCTTCAGTTGGTGTAGATACAGCACTCTCATCTGCACTGCTGCAAACTAAACCTACAAATCTGGCATTCCCACCCCTCCTCTCTCCATAGACAAAAGTAATTTAGCCCAAATCACTCACGCTTTCTTACCTTCCCCCAAATAAAGCCTTTGTCTCTTCATTTATCGTATTCTACATCCCGTCCCCCAGGAAATAAGAGTAAGACTGGCCTACATATAAAATCAATGAGACAATGAATATCTGAATCATTGAAATTTTGTCATAATCCTCCATGTACATCATTCTCCACTGTCTTACAATCCTTACTATTTTGCCTATTCTCTCATTCTACATTTTTCATGTAGCCTGGTGGATAGCTTGTCTAATTCCACTTCAGTATTTTGAGTGACCATATCCTGCAAGATGTCATCATCTGTTATATCCGCCACTAAAAAGTTCCCATCTTCACCAGTAAGTTGTGGTAGAGTAACCCCCCCCCCCCAAATACTTAGAAATTACCAACTGATTAGAAGCCATTCTTAAGCGTCCAATATCTTGCCTAAACTACCAAAACGTATTCACATACACAGACAATACAGAGTACATTTTATTTTTCCACACTGTATGTAACATTTTCTTCTTGGCTATATATACATTTCTGCATACATAACTAGCTGTAGCTTAGCTTACTAGAAAAAAGACTAAACTTAAACTTAAAGCTAAAGAGAGTATAGTAGCCCTGAACCTCCCAAGATTAGTTCTAAATACCCATTGCATCAACTATTCATTAATGAAGTTCTAAATGTTAAGTTTACAATCCATTTTCCAGGTCATCTGCCCATTAGTAGAACACTTGCACAGTGATAATGCCAAAGTGTCTCCAATTTCGAGACAGAGAGAGAAAGCCCTTATACAAAAAAAAATGTAGTTAGACTAATCTTCCAATACCAGTACCTCCTGCTGTAAGCATCCCGTTCATCACTTTTTTAATAAATTCCTTAACCTGGCTGGATTTTTCTAGCATCTTCTGATGAAACAAAGGAAATGGCTTTGCTGGCGTTCACTCCTCCAACCACCTTGAACAGTTTTTTACTCTGAACTTCTCCAGGGGGAAGGGCTCCTTGAATCAGCTTTCAGTTTGCCATTCATGTCTTCCCCTCTCTTCTCCAAATCTTACTTCAATGATCCAGATCAAGATATGATTTTGATCTTGTAGGATAAAAAATCCAAAGAAAACAAATCTGAAGAAAGCTTATAAGCAAAGGGATTGTGTGTAGATCTAGGGATGTCATTGTCCCCCTTTACTCAGCCCTTGTTGTGTCAGTCATTGAATATAATGCCACCTTTGGCATGTTATCTCTCAAGACACATGCAACAACTGGAGCATCCACAGAGATATCTTACTAAAAGGATACAAGGCCTAAACAACATGTCCTACATGGACAGACTCAAAACCCAGTCACTATACTCTGTATCCTACAGACTGCTAAGAAGCGACCTGTGCCTGGTATACAAGGCATCCTCTGACCCAATACTGATGGATTTGCTGTGCATCAGCAAGTCAAATGGCATCAGAAATACTCAGTATAGGAATCTAAACCTCTTCTGCATCACCAACAGAAATGTTTGGAGGGACATGTATATCTTGCAAAGGATACCACTGCTCTGGAACAGACTCCCGATCAACATAAAAAAAGAAGTTATGTCTTACCATAATGTTCCACCTGTGTTGTTGATCTTCTTCCATTCATCACTGATGGATTAGGTTCCGAGCCTATCGGAACCGTCTCGGCCTAATACAAAGCTTGCGTACACCAAAACCTCTCGAGCCAAGCTGCTACCCACAATGCCCTTCTCCCTGTTACCTCGGATCGAGTTTGCATATGACATAGCAGTAAAGCAGAGCCATTTCTGCGTAAAAAACCCTGACACACCACAAGGACCCATGAGATCCCCCAGGAGCCTTTGGCGGGGGAAGGAGGGTGGAAAGTGACAAATGAAAGAAGATTAACAACATAGATGGAACGTTATGGTAAGACATAACTTCTTTATCTGATGTTGTTAATCTTCTTTTCATTCATCACTGATGGGAACAGAATCCTAAGCTACCTGAGAAACCTGGGTGGTACCAATTTGGAGAAAAGGAAATTATATTATTTCCCTTTACTAAGGATTACTGCAACCTCAGAGGTAATATATTTAGAGATCAGTGATCGAAACACAAGGATTCATGCACCACTGCAATTACGAAATTATGTTTATTGAGCGCTTTTGTTTCAGCCAATAGAGAACTTCATCAGAATCACATCTACATAGACACAACCCCTATTTATTAAAAATCAACACCAGTCATTTAATTACCATGACCTATCAGTGTTTGAATTAATAAAATCAGTCCATAAAACAGAACATAAATGAAAAAAATTAAAAACTAAACTATTACATCTAACCAGTTAAAAATATAACACTTTTAAAATAAACCTAAGGATTTCATCTTTAAAATGCTACTAATTGATGACATACCATTATGTCCGGGAGCTGTCCCTGCATTTAATTTTAATTGCCAAAAAAGCTCACAAACTTCCATGAACAAGTCCACAGCACTGCCTCTTGGGTTACAACCTGGTTTTTCAATGCCAAAAAACAAAATAAGAAGTTATGTACTTATCATAACGTTCTATGTTTGTTGCCCATCTCGCCTACATTCTTGCAGGCTGGGGCCGGCTTGGCCGAATACTAAAGCTCGAGAGCTTCCACTGGCTCGAGGCTAACGTCTTTCCCATGATGCTCTGGACCACATCCCCAAGATCTTGTTTGCAAGTGAAAGATTTAGACTAACCCAAATAAATAGAGCAGAAAATATATTTATATCCAAGTACAGATGTTTGGTATGAGACAAAAACCCCCGAGACTCCAAATCATTATAACTATGTACATAAAAAGACTTGTCCACGCGTTCCTCCAGGAACGCAGGATGGAGGTAGGAGGGTGGGAAGCAAGACTGTAGGCGAGCTGGACAACAAACATAAAACATTATGGTAAGTACGTAACTTCTTAATGTTATGTTGTCCTATCTTGCCATAATTCTTGCAGGTTGGGACAGCGTCCCCAGCACCTTAATCCTAGGGTGGCTCAGGAGAAAATACTCTTTATTGCAGTGGATCCAAAGGAAGATCTGTTCCGGGAGCCCACATCTAATTTGTAATGAGTGATAAAGGTATGTGGTGTCACCCATGTGGCAGCTGCACAAATAGAGTCTATAAGAAGTTTGGCCTGAAAGGCCAAGGATGTAGAAACTGCTCTTGTGGAATATCCCTTTATCTTCCCAGGTAGTTGCTTATTATTCTTACTGTAAGAGAAAGAAATGCAATACGTCATCCATTTTGACAACGTTACTTTGAAAACTGGTTACCCTTTCTTTTTGTCAGAAAAAGGACACAAAAAGCTGGTCGGACTTCCTAAGGCCTTTTGTCCTATGCAGGTAAAAGCATAGCTGCCTATGTACATCCAGCTGGTGCAATCTATATTCTGCCTTGTCGATGTAGTTTGGAAAAAACATGGACTGAGTTATAATATTCTCTGAACAGACTTTTGGAAGGAATGATGGATTAGTTCTCAAGGATATCCTATCCTTGTGGAAAATGATATAAGGGAAACGAATAGAAAGAGCTTGTAATTCCGATACCCATCTGGCAGATGTTACGGCTACTAAAAGAGAGTCTTCCAAGACAAAAACTTCAAATCACAAGATGATGCCGGTTAATAGGGTGGTGAAATCAATGAGTTTAGAACAAGACTTAGGTCCCAAGGGGCAGGGGGCTCTTTGATCGGGGTCTGAGTAAAAAAATGCCTTTAAGGAAAGCTTTACATAACCTATGAGACATAATGGGAGCTCCCATTTTCCCAGTATTGAAATTAGAAATGGCTGCCAATTGAACTATGATTGTCGCCACTGCAGCTCCTTCGTCAAAGAGTTTGGACAGAAATTCCAGGATAGCGGTAATAGGAGCTGTAAAACGTTCTATGTTCTGTCCTACAGCACAGCATAAAAATCTGGAATACAATCTCCTCGTGGACGGTTTATGGGAAGAGGTAAGAATATGACTCACTGCAGGGGGAAAAAAAGAGTAACACCTGGCTAACCGTGGAATTGGAGCAGCCATGCTGTCAACTTGAGGGTTTGTATAGATGGATGGAACGCTCCCGATGAGTGGGTCAAAAGGTCTGGAACTGGGTCCAGAATCCACGGTTCCACCAGCAAATGGGTCCAGAGAAAGGGGAACCAAACTTGTCAAGGCCAATAAGGTGCAATGAGAATCATCTTACTTTTCAACGTGCTGGCTTTCTGAAGGACTTTGGGTATTAAGGGGAATGGGGGAAAGGCACAGAGTAGTCCCGGGGGCCAATTGTGAACCAGTGCATCCCTTGGTGACTTCTCCGGAGGAGGAATGAGCGCAAAGTAGTTGCTGCATTTGGCATTCATAGCAGTGGTGAAAAGGTCGCAGCAAGGCTGGCCCCATTTTTGGAAGATCTCTTCCACAATCTCTGTTTTCAGGGACCACTCGTTAGGCAACAGAATAGCTCTGCTGAGTCTGTCAGCTATCATGTTGGATTTTCCTGGGATGTGTGTTGCTATCAGAAAGCACTGAGAAGCTATCACCCATTGCCAAACTCGTTGTGCCTCCCGACATAGTGGGTAGGATCTGGTTCCTCCCTGCTTATTTATGTACCAGACTACTGACATGTTGTCTGTCTGAATTGCAACCATCTCTGTCGGTAAAGAGTCCTGAAATGCCTGCAACGCACAGAGCACCACTCTCATCTCCAGAACGTTGATGTGCAAGTGGCTTTCGTATTCTTGCCATAGATCTTGGACTGTCATCCCCAGATAATACCCCTCACCTGATCTGGGAAGTGTCTGTGGTCAGTACTGCATTGGGTTGGGGAAGGACAAGGGGTCGGCCCTGACATAACTGGTCTGTCTGCAGCCACCAAAGGAGATCTTTTCTGCAAGAATCCCTGATGATAATCTGATGTGAAAGAGGAAGATCTTGCACTGACCACTGAGCAAATAGAAACCACAGCAGAACCCTAATGTGTTGTCATGCTAGGGGAACTAGACTGCAGCACATATCTGACCTGAACTTTCTTCTTTGACATCAAAATCCTGATTTTCAGATGAAGGGACTGTATTCTGTCAGGGGTAAGTTTTACAGTCATATTTCTTGAATCCAGTTCTGTGCCTAAGAAGGAAATATGCTGAGAGGGCGACAAGGCAGATTTTTTTTAAGTTCACTGTGATGTCTACTCTGGCGCAAAGTGACATTGTTTCATCTCGCTTCCTCGTAGTAGCAGATGCTTGGTGGTGGCAGATAGGAGGCAGTCGTCTAGATATGGAAACACACGGAATCCCTGATGTCTCAAGTGAGCCATGACCACCATCATGCATTTGGTGAACACTCTGGGGGCTGTAGTGAGACCAAAGGGCAGGGCTCGAAATTGGTAATGACTGGCTCCCAGCCAAATGGGCAAGTGTCTCCTGGATCGCCTGTCCATCTTTATATGATAGTACGTATCCTGGAGATCTATTCAGCACATCCAATTGTCTTTCCCGATAAACGGGAATATTGACTGCAGAGTTACCATCCGGAACTTTGAGTTCTTCACTGCTTTGTTTAGCTAGCTGAGATCTAGAATGGATCTCCAGTCCCCTGTCTTTTTTGGAACTAAAAAGAATCTTGAGTAAGTTCTGGATCCCATTTGGTCTGTGGGGACTTCTTAGATGACTCTTTTCTTTTCTAGCAACGAGAGTATCTCTTGTGTTGCACAGTCCTTTTGACCAGGTGGAATGTCTGGTAAGGACTTGTTTACCGGAGGTGGAATGGAAAATGGTATGTAATAGCCTCTGGATAGAATTGTTTGTACCCATTTGTCTTGGAAGATTTCTTGTCAGGCATTTGAGTACAGTGACAATCGACCCCTGACTACCTCCAGAGAAGAGCAGGTGGGCCTCCTTTCAGAAGTGCTGGAAGAGAACATTTCTCTGTCGCCCTAATTTTGCGGACCCCCCCCCCCCTGCCGTGAGGTCGGTGTCTTCTATTATAACTTCCCCCTCTGCCCCTGGGGGAAGAGTCATCACATGTCACAGAAGCCTTTTTGGGACTTGCAGAACCACATCTTTCTGCCCTTTTGACCTTTGGGATAAGGTCTAGATGCGGCTGAAAAACAGACTCCAGCAGCAGATAAGGTCTTCCCATCCTGCTCGCACCTGGTCAAACTTTCTTTCAGCTTTGGTCCAAAAAGGGATGAACCATCAAAGGGGGCATTGGTGTAGGAAGACTTGGAGGGCTAGGCAAAGTTCCAAAGGCACATCTAGGAATGCCTCCTCAGGGAAATTCTTGTCACTGCCGCTCTACTCGCTCCATCACCCGCATATGAAATGAGTCTCATGGAGGAGTTAACTATGGAATTGAGGGTGGAGAGGTGTGAGGGTACTTTGTCTGTAGACCCCTGAGCCACAGCACCTTGATGGGCATCTCCAAGCTCTTTCAGGAGATTCCTTTGAAGTCTCGTAAAATGAGTAAGGTAATTCAGCGACTGTAAGGTGAAGGCCGCTGAAGAAAAGGCTTGCTTTCCATATCTGTCCATGGTCCTAGACTCCTTGTTAGGAGGATGGACAGATGAGGAGGCCTCCAATAGCTCCTTCTTAGTGGCCACCACCATCGCATCTACAAGGATACCCTTAGTCAGAAATTCCTTCTCTGAGGTGGCAGTAATAAATTTGTTAGGCCTCCTCGGAACAGGCTCCACTGTATCAAGCGATGTCTAGGCCTTACGAGAAATGTCACCCAATAGTTGGTCAAATGGGGGAGTCACCCAGGAGGTGGAAGGGCGTGACCCAAAAGCCTCCAGGTATACAGATTTATCCTCTCAAGGGTTGGTTGACTTCCAGTCACCCTTCTGTTTCAGGATCTCAAGGATGTCAGAGAGAGAGAGAGAGAGAGAGAGAGAGAGACATCCTCAGAAGGAGAATGTGGGGAACCCTCAGAGTCACCCAAATCGGTATCAGAAGTGACAGACTCAAGGGAGTCTATGTGCTTCCTCTTGCAGTCTCTTCCTAGGGACTTTGGAGGGGTACTCTGGAGAAGTTTTGGAAGCTACAATGCCACATGCAGGGGCTTCCTGAGACTCTGGGTCTCTATGCTTGGGAGGGGGCAGTGGTGAGATCGACACTGGCACTTGAGAGGGACAAGAGGTTGGCTCTGATAGCAGGGCTGTCTGGAGAGACAGCAACCTCTCCATCAGTTTGAAAAACCCCCGCCCCACTTTGAAGGGACTCTCTACTCCAAAGAGACAGCAGGTCAACTCCGAGGCGGAGCTGATGGCTCCTAAACTGAGATAGGAGCTGAGCTCAACTTAGCCGAGGCACCGAGAGGTAGAGTTGGATCAGACTGTCTGTGTTGACTCTCCTCCCCGGACCCGAATAGCAAGCGTGGGCTCCTAGATTCCTCGATATTGGAAGGCGCCGAGGACATCAGTGTTGAAGTAGGAACCGAAGATTCCAAAGGTGGTCTTGGCGCTGACAGTTCTGCTACTATCGGATCCAATCTCTTTGGCTCCGAAGACTCGAGGGTGATTGGAGGAGGAATCAAAACTGCAGGCGCCAATGGTGTGGCTCATATTCCTCTGGGGCCAGAGACGACAAAATTTTAGCCAGGGCTGGTGTTCGGAGCAATCTCTTCACCACCCGCTCCACGTGATCATCAGATAAACTCCGCGAAGAACGGGTGGACAAGGAAGGAGATCTGCCTCTCTCTAATATAAGAGATCTCAGTGTTGGAGATATTGGCTCCAATAAAGGAGACCGACGCCTTAATAGCTCTATTGGCTCCATGGATACTCTAGGTGGCGAAGAGGATTCCTTGGTTCCAGACTTGTCGGAATTGGGAGCCCTTGGTTCCGATAAAACCAATTTCTTTGGCGGCTCCGAAACTGGAGGTGTAGAGGCTGGTCTTTTTGGTGATTTAGTGTGGGATAAAGAAGGAGAGGAAGATTTGGAGCTCTGGGCATCTAAAGCTTCCTGTAAGGACCCTTTCAATAATCCCATTGCCATTAACTTACTCCTCCTCTCATGGAGCACTCTGCTACTGAATACGTGACAAATGGTGCAGGGTTCCTGTAAATGGAGGCAGTAAATGCAACTCATGTGCCCATCCATGAGAGACATCTTTTGAGTGTATTTATCGCACTTCTTGAACCCTGACTGCTTATGCTCCCCGGCTTCCTTCTCCTTATCTTTAGACACCCTAACACTACAGCCAAGCAAATCAACTAGCTGACCAACTAACTTTAAGATAAAGGCTAAAACTGGAAAAAAAAGCACAGAGCAAAGTGTAACTACCACTATAAATCATGGACAAAAAGGATGCAGATGCAAATACCAATATAAATATACTTTTTTTTTTTTTTTTTTTTTAAAAAGAGGTGAAGCAGCAAGAAAGAAGGGGAAAGGCATAAGAATCCTCTAACTAAAACGGATTCTAAACCTAAGAGGAAGCGGCCCTCTAACTTAAACGGGCCACGAGAGCCCTCCAAGTTAAATGGAACTCTCACTAGTAGTTGGGGAAGGGAAAAACTAAGTACTATAAGGATCTGACGCAGAAAACATGAAAACTAACTATCTGGAAGAAAAGTAGTAACGAGAGAGAAACTTTAGACAAATAGAATTTGAAAAAACCTATACTTAGCCAACGAGTCAGCAGGAACACTTCTCGATAGTGTGAGCAGCAGATGGGATCTGGGGATGTGGCCCAGAGCATCATGGGAAAGGGGTTAGCCTCGAGCCAGTGGAAGCTCTCAAACTTTAGTATTCGGCCAAGTCGGAGCCAAACCTGCAAGAATTACGGCGAGATAGGACAACATAACATCTGTTATTTGGGAAGTCCTTCAGGTGTTTTGCTAGAGCATTGCTGGTATTTCCCTTGGCAACATTATCACTATGACCATAAATAAGTTCCCTAAGAGATCCAATGGTCTTCCCAATATAAAACCTGCACAATTACTGACATAATGCTACATAAATCAAACCTTGTGTGTCACAACTAAAATGAAAGTTTGTATGGATCATGATATTACTGATGACAATCCTATTTCCCTCAAAAATATATCTGCAATGATTACAATGTCCGCATTTTAAGGAATGCCATCTAGATGACAACCCCATCTGTAAACTGTAATTAGAACATTCAGTTAAATTCTTTAAACACATACCTTTCCTTACTACAAATTTTGGAGTCTGTACAATCTTACTAGCAATCCCTTCAAAATATTTAAAGATGGCTCAATTTTTTTATAACAATCTTTTTAATAGCCCTTTAAGCTACACTAAAGGTTTTTATGAAGGCTGATCTTAATTGGTGGGCATCCGTTTGATACTTGTTGCTAGAATTCACTAAAACACTGGACCCCAGTAACACATTATATATTCCAGCTTGCCTTTTTTGTGTTTCCCCACATATAATACTATTAAGCAACTTTTCAGGGTATCCTCTATTCAAAAACGTCCTTAAATTTAATACACTCATGCCCATAAGCCTTCAAATCTGAAACCATCCTGGCCGCTCTATCAAGTTTGTCCCTTAACAACTGCCTTTTTCTGAAAAAATGGATGGCAGCTGTTAAAGTGCAACATTGAGTTAGAATAGGTAGGTTTCCTAAAAATAAATGAGCTAAACTTTTTGCTATTAATGTCCCTCTTTATTTCAATTTCAAAGTATTACAAAACTTCCGAGGAGGTATTTGATTTAACCTTTAAAAAGGAGGTAGTCCCATTAATATAATTCAATAATTAATATGGTCAGTCCAAAAGATACATATATCATCCAAACAATGGGTGTATAAAGACCATGACCTTACACAGCCTGAATTAAACACAAAGTTCTTCTCCCACGATACCAATACAATATTAGCAAATATAGGGGAACACACGGATCATATGGCAACTCATACTCTTTGTCTATAATACATCCCTTTGAAGTACATAAAATTATACAAGACCATATCCAACAAAGTCCAAATAAGGTAACTTTCAGAGCCATTACAATCACTATTCCCAAAAAGAAATTCTAAGACCTCCTCCATGCCCATTTTATGTGGTATCACTGAAAATAAATTTTTAACATCCACTGTGACACAAGTGACATTTTGATCATATAGCCCTGGTTTTACTGTAGTAAGAAAACCCCATGCATCTTTACTAAATATTCTAATCTACCAACCACATTTTTTATTTTTAAATGAATATATTGAGCCCGAGGGTATGTCTTGGATGGCCTAGCATCTACTATCAGTCTTAAGGGTGGGTCCACTAAATCCTCGTGGATTTTGGGTATCCCAAAAACTGTTGGTATCAAAAATTAACCCGCCTTCAAATACTGATAGTCCTCCTTAATCATTTGCCCTTACATCAACATATCATATAATATACAGTCAATCCTACCATAAGCAACCTGCATTTCATTTTGTGATGCTTCCTCATACATAACGTCATTCAAAATTAATGACATCTTATTACTGTAATCAGTGGTAGTCATGACCACTAATCCCCCTGTCTTATCAGGTTTCATCAATCTAATGGTTTTATCTGCACATATTTGCTTCAACAATTTGCACTGCTCAAAACTCAGACTGAACCAATGGGAATATAGTTTATTTAAAAGTTCCAGAATATCACATTTATATATATATATATATTCAAATAACTGTACAACTGGGTTGAGTGGGGGATTAAATGTACTAGGTCTTGTTAACAAAGGCACCACTTCTTATTCCATCATTCAAAAAAAAAAAAAAAAAAAAAAAAAAAAAAAAAACAGAAATTTAACTTTCTGGCAAATATCTTCAAATCAGTTAACACATCTACCACCCTGGCCCTTGCAGAGGGTGCAAATGTATACCCTTTTGAAAAAAATCTCAACTAGGGTTTCAAGGAATATCATATCACTATAAATGTAAACCATAAAATCACATCCATGATTCAATAAAATTAAGTCTGACAGTTCCAACACCATGCCTGGTTGCAATTCCCTTTGCTGTGTTGGTAGTTGGATTACCGGGGTTTTGTGCATCGACTGAGTTTGTCCTGATATTTGCCGATACTGGTTTTGGATCCTTTTGACCTCCTCAAGGGAACCTTTTCTTCTAAAGGGGATACTTGCTGGGAAATGTCTGAACCACTGTCATGGTGCATTCGCCTTTCATCTGAAATAAACTCCCAGGAGTCCAATACCCATGCCTGTGACCTTATGGGGTCAGGATAAGCCTCACCCTTGTCATAATCATCATCTCATTGTAGTTTTAAAGTTTTTTTATTCCTCAAGTCATTAACTATTACATCCACTCACCCCAAAATACTGTTATATCTCATCTGCACCTGATCAAACAAATCATTAGTAACAGATGAATCCAGCTGTTTTATCTCTAATATTTCCATAAATTCACAGCCGTGATGATCAAACAATGATAATGAATACTTATGTAATTCAGAACCACGCACAAGGCTCACCAAGTATTCCCAGGACCGTAACCCCTTCAGGACCCTGCCCTGTCGTATATTCTCTCAAGTAAGTACTCACTCTCCATTTGCAATTTCCTAAATTTGGTAACCAGTCTCTCAAACTGTTTTACTTGCTTATCCAAGTTCAATCCTGTACTAAAAGAAGCATCTGCAAAGGTAAAACTCTTACTGCACCAATCAGAAATGGTGAATGAGTTACGTTGCATTAACTTCACTCACTTGTTTACAGCCAGTCCTACTCCCATGCAAAGGTAAATCCACTGGATCCAAAACAATACGTTATGCTGGAGTAATAAATGATACTTCCGATTCGCAAAACAGCATGTTGCCATCAATCAAAGTTTTCTTAGGTGCATTAGACCCTAGTAAATAGTCACCTGGTAGACCTGATGGGTGTTGTGTCAACTGTTGTGAAAGCTGTTGTAGCATCAGGGTTAAATTCCCTAAAGTGATAGCAATATCTTCATGAGTATATCCAAGACCAACGCAATGCTGTGTGCTCATAGCCTCAGATGACATAGTGGACTAGAGAGACATAATAATAACCAAAAGAAATCATGATGCATGAAAAAACACAGTCTAAATCCAAACAACAAAATTCAAAGACCGCTGCAACTGCATAATCAGGTTTACTGAGCACTTTCATTCCGAGCAATACAGAACTTCATCAGAATCACACATACACATATAGTTATTTTTTTGCCCTCTGTGCGCCAAGAAAAAAATATTTTGCTTTGCACTCCCTTAGAATTTGGTATTTTCAAAGCTCTTCAGTAGCCCAAAGATCTTATATTTACTGTGACTTCTGAAGTCAAGCTCAACAGAGCCTGACCTGACAAGCATACCATCCTACCACTCCATCTGACTGCAATGATAAGTCAACTTGAACAGGCAATATTAAAGTACCTGTCAGGGGGCTGACTGCTGCACCCTCAGTCTCTAAAATAAACTTCTTTCACAGTCACACCAATTTGGAGAAAAGGAAATTACATTATTTACCTTTACTGAGGATTACTGCAACCTCAGAGATAACATATTTAGAGATCAGTGATGTATGAGCAGAGGCCCCCTAAAAACATTATAGTCAAGATCTGCATTAGTTCAATGTATCACAGCTCAAGTTTTTTAAGTAAAAGTAAACCTTGCACTTAAATTGATGCAGCAAATCTGAACAAAATAATTACCAGATTAGAAGGTCCTAGGGGACAGGTTTGCTTTTGTTACGATTAAAGACTGAAGGTTTTACAAGGCAAAGGGGTTGGCATAATGGTTTAGGTGCTTACTTCACAGACACAAGGTAGAGTTCGATTCTCACCTTTGAAGGGAGAGTGGTTAATTTTAAAATTGGCCCGTGTGGACAACTAGTCTACTATCTATTTATGACCCTTATGGTGAGTTTGGCATAATGATTAAGGTAGAGGGTTTGATATATAGGCTTAACATGGTCCTTCAGGGCACTTAGCCTAGTATTTACCTATGAACCTATGTTAGGACATATGACAGGAAAGGCCATGAGGAGCTAGCAGGTGAGGAGGTACAAAAGGTGATCTCTACTCAGATTTAGTAATATCCATTGCATGTTGCTCTTGAAACAAAATGTTTTGATATAGAAAAGAGTTTGTCCAGAGCAGTATAATGTTATGAACCGAGCCCCTCTTGAGTTATGGAAAAAAGCGTTTATCTCAGTAATCCTTAAACTAGACTAACCAAGTTGGTGCCATTATTCAGGACAATTACTATTTATTTGTTTTATTCATCCATCCTTTATTAACTGGGTTAGTTCCATAAGATTTTCTCCTTAACCAACACTGTCTCTGTGCTATAAATGAATGAAGATCTGACTATAAGGTGAGATACAGCTTGGGTACTGCAAGGGTTGGATGGGAGTCAGCAGCTTATGCTGGATGAGGTGGAAGTGGTTTCTAGTGGCCAACTTCTCCCATTCCAGTGACTAAAACCAGGGGCATCTATGTCAGTGATGGTAGCTTAGCAGGTGTGTGTGTGGGGGGTGGGGGGTGGGGGTGGGGGGAGTTCACACACATATAAGGTGAAAGCAACACAAATTCCAGAAGGATATACTGCTTGTTGTCAGCCATATATTCTAGGTAATACGGACTGCTATTAGGGAGGTAGCACCATGCAGTTCCTCAGCCTGGGGTCAATTAGGGTCTATCCTGAAGCATGTATGACCTGGAGTAGTGTATGGATGGGTGGGCATACACTCCAACATGACTATCTGGGTGACAGCCCCTTCCACTTGGCATATGCTTGATGTTGTGGGATGGGTCCCAGCATCTAGAATGAATGGGCTCAATATCTGTGGGAGGCTTGATGATCAACAAACATACAGGAAAAACATATAAGGAAGAAAACTGTCCTAACCAAGATTATAAATTAATATTTGCGACACTTAATGATGAAAACAAAACTCTGAGATACAATCAGACATAACTTCTTCCACTATAGACCAGGGCTGCAGAACAGCCCAACTACATAAACACTACCTGGAAATCCTTCAATGAGGCCACCAAGGGAAGCCAGCTATGCCTGGAAACACACTGAATTTCTTCTCCTGAAATGGCTTCTATCACAGTAACTAGCACTTTCATAAACATTCTTTGTGTAAAAGAAAGACTAAATGACAGTATTTTGTACTGGAAGTATTTCCTTCCACTGCAAACCAATGGAATCGCCTATGTGGAATCCTAGACACTGTATGTCAACATACATCAAATCTAGTAATGCTATCCAGGTCCACTGGCAGCAGTGAGTACAGAACCACCTAGAGAGTCAACATTCAGAATAAGACATATGGGATATGCTCAATAGTCAGTGAATGGGATATGCTCTATAAAGTCAGTGAATGCAAGGATGGTGTTGAAGCCTCTAATTCTTCAAAACTAAGTAGAAGCAGAGTAATGGCCTTTCTTCACAGCCTTGCAGAAGCAGGTTCAACTCCGAACTGCACTCTTCTTGAGGGAACCTAAAAGATCTATGACCCAGCCATCCATAACAATGTTAACAAAATTCTCATCTTCTGTGATGATCCCCCAGGCAAGGAACATAATCAGAGATTGCCTCCCCAAAACAGAGCCCTAGATAGTCATCAGAATTCCGGCTACTGAGCAAGAGACCTTACCTGCCCAAGTGACTTTGTTGTATGAATAAGGATGAGACCTCGTGATGTTTAGTAGTCTTCCTTAGTCTGCAAGGGAACGTCTTCACCCCTAAGGGGATAACCTGCTCTGAAAGAACATGAGGGCTCAAGATAATGTCATAGAGGCCCTTCAAAAATGTTAAGAGATTTTTCCTCTTCTAAGAGTTTAAGTTTCTTTTTTCTTCTGAGAGTCATTAATCAGATCTTGGGAGGGTTGTCCAAACAGGGTATCCTCATCAGAAGACCACATCCAAGATAGCCTTCTTAAGCGCTTCATTGATGGAGAAATGTTTAAGCCATGCCATCCTAAGCAGGCACCTACCTAGGCATGCAGTCCTAACCATAGCTTCAGCATAACAAAATATGAAGTAAGCCATGAGGCATCTCACCATGAAAGTTGTAGCTAAGGTCTTAAACAGCTCCTCCAAAAACCCAGATACAGGGAGGGCTGAAAGTTTTTCTAGCACCTGATCCACTAGGATGGAATGAAATCCGAATATGTGACAGACAGCTGAAAGATATTAGCCCACACAGAGGAGTCCCTTCGAGAAAGCCTGGTAAGGATCACATTCCATTCAGCCAGAGGTATGCAAAGGGCATCAGCTATCATGGAAGCTAAAATGGCAGTACCTGTGTGTTTTCAGGCAATTACATATATATAATAGATATATCTAAAAACAGATTACACTTTTTTAAAATGGATTAAAGGAGGGGCTTGACTGAAGTTTCTTCTCCCCTCATTCACCCCAGACACTCATTCAGATGTTTCAAGGTAGAAGAAATGAAGGGGGCATACAGCAATACATGGTAAATTCATGACTAAAGTCTGTTTTAAAGGAAAGGACATCAAGGTGAGACCTGAAAGAAAGGAGTGGGGTGTCTCACTGCCCATAGTGGTCTCTGAGATAACAGCCTTTAAGTCCTCCCAGGATGTTGAGAAGACCCTGTCCCCCCCCAGCTCGGTCATGCTTGCACTTGTCATAACCCAACTGGATTGAGTATGCAACCGTTGCACATGGTGGGTCACAAACAATGCAGTACTGGCATGAGGACATGTCTGCTGAAGGTAGTGCAGAGGCAGGAGATGCCTGAACCAGGCCTGGCACTGCCATCAAGTTATGTTCCTTAAAGTGAGACCAGGTTTATCCAAATATCAAACAAGCTGAATACCTGAACAATGAGCCCTGGAGTGGGAGGACCAAGTGGGCCATCCTCATTATGAGTCATCAAGATCTCCTGAGCCTGAGGGAGGCCAGAGGAGAAAAGTCCTCAGTCCCAAGTGCTACCACAAAGTTTCAACAAAGGAAAGAAAGAGACCGTTTCCTAGTGAAAGGCTGGTCACAAGAATGTTTTGGCTGTTCCATCAAGGGATGAGCAGCACTTACACCCAAAGATGCACCTTCTCCATATAATTGTTAGGGGATGTATCACACAGTCCTTTCAATGTCTGCCAAGGAAGAAGACGTGCATAAATTAAAGCCCTTGGTAATGAAGAGCAAGTAATCGGAATAGAAAGACCATAAAGGCATCTTGGAAATTGATGTACTTCAGCACTCACATGGCAGATATTGTCCCTCTGCTTTTTTGCGTACTTATGGTGGTCTGGAATAAGCCTGAGGCTGCATGCAGGATTCTAGTGGAGATCCTCATGGTTTCTTCACTCTCAGTCACTGCCATCCTCAGAACAGCAAGGAAGACATACAACTTCATTCTTCTGTATGCTTGCGTGACCCAGATGAAATAATGGCATTTATGGCAGTGCTTCTCACCGTGCTCTTATGCCATATAGAGAAAATGACATTTTACTGATCAGTAAGGCCACAGTAGCACTTTGATGGCTTAATTATTAAAGTCACTAAACATGGCAACTCTTCTATGATGAATGTCACAATCAAAATCCAAACAGCGTGAGCACAAATGGCAGGATAGCAGGTTTGGTGTGCTATACTGGTGTGATGTGGCATGTAGCATAACGGTGTGCATGCCCTGCGTCCAGTGGTGTACAGGGATAAAGCTGTGATGGCAACCAGATAACCTGCATTCACAATTAGCAGCCCAGAAGCTGTTCAGGTGTGACAGGATGATGAAACAATGCCTGCTCTCCTCTCTTGGAGAGGGATGCACATTCCTGTACTAAACCTTGATGGAATCCAAAGACCTCATGGAAGTGCTAATTTCAAATTGATGGGAATGGGATCTTGAGGGCTTATGTCACTTGTGGAAGTGAGTAACATTCCCTCACTGACACCCAATGAATGCTGCACCACATGGCAGGGTGCTAAGCCTACACTTAGACATTGGTGAACAACATTCCATGTTCCCAATACAAACAATGTTCTTTGATGCTCATCCCTCACCATGAGGAGGAACAAATGGCCCACTGGCCTCTTACCTTTCTAAAGGATGAATGGGTTAGAATTCAGCAAGCAGTAGAGGACCAAGTGGTGGAGAAAAAGAAAAAAAAATAGTGTGCACACATCCCTCCCCTGAATAAAGGATCTTCAGAGACAAGCAGCTCAGTGAAGGGAGGAAGAATATTCCCATCAGAAAGCCACCAAAGACAGATGCTGATAATAAATATGTAACTCACTGTTTTTACTTAATAGCACTTTGCTGCTAACTTGCTGCTAGATGGTGTTCCAGCCCGATTATTTACAATGTTACAGTAAGAGAGAAAGTATGAAGGTGGGAGCAGTGAAATGATGAGTTATCAGGGTAAGTGATGGTAAGTGAAGCAGGGACAGCTACTTTAGAAGAATAGACCAAATATGGCACTGCTAAAAGACTGTCACTATAATCAGTAAAACATTATCTCAAGCTTCAAACAAAACCCACTAAACGAGAAAAATGGTATAAATTAAAATCCTCATTCCACAACACAGACAAGGTTTTTAACCATAATGCTATAGCTTCTGCAAGCTGTATGTGAATTGGATTTTAATGACTTCTGTCAGCTGACACTCGCAAACTAAGGCAGTGGTTCCCAAGCATTTTCATACCACAGATACACACAGCATAGTTAGCAATGCAGATTGTTGGTGCTGCATAGCACTAGTATGACGTAAGCCATAATTAAGGTATTTTATAACTCGTTCAGAGTAAAACACAAGCTGCTATGTTACTGCAATACTACAAAAAGATTTACATTTGTAAATTAAATTTGTGGACCTTGCTCTAATTACAAAATACAAGTATGCTTTAAAGAGCAAATTTTCTTGATTCATGGTAGTCTTGTTGATACACAAACCATAACATTTCAGTTCAGTTCCCAGTTTGCTCTTAATTCAAGATAAGGAATGAAAAACCCAATTTATACAGTAAGTAGTGAGAAATAGACGAATACCAACAAACTGTCAAGAAGTCTCCAACTACTCCTAGCAAATAATATGCTACAATTTTTCCACTTTAAGATCATTAAACTTCATTTGCAGTATTCAACCCATGCTTAACTCAGCAAGTGTTCTACAGCAATAAGGTCCGGACGGGTGGCACCCGTTTGTTACAGCAGGCTGGCTGAAGGGATTGTTTACCCAGTTATAATAAGCAGTGTCAATATTTGGAAAGTACGACAAACTATTATTGAGCAATGTCCAAATGATCACAGATGCTCCAAAACCTCTCCAGCCTCATCAATATGAGCTGCTACTAGGGGAAACACTTCTAACATTCCATGTGCAACCTTTTCAAGTCACTGTTACCTCTTCATCTAGATATCATGAGGCTCGCTGGTAATGGATATCGCACTGTTAAACATGACAGTTTTCTCCATCACATATCACTAAGACAAAACAAAATTCAGGCATGCCAAAAGCAAGGAAAACCTTCACTTGTCAGAGTGTGTAAATGCATGAAAAAACTTTGCCATGACTCAGCCAACATACTTCAGTATACAGAAGCAAAGCTTTGCAATCCGCTCAAATGTTTTCATAAAATACTTAAAACAATCATGACTGATGCATGGGATTTAATGAAAATGGCCATTTTTACAGCTGGACCAAATATTACTTAAAGTTCTTGTGAAGCTTCTACGATCACAGAGCTTCATGGTGTAAAATTTTACCTGCACATCAACATACTGCTGCTTAACACTGGTCTACCCCCATCCTCCTCTCTGATTTACCAGCTGCCCCACCTGTACAAACGCTAACAAAATCTTTCCACTGCAGAGCCTCTTCCTCAAATAAGGTTGCAGTCACTTTAAAAATATCTTCTCTGGGAGCTTCTCTGCAAAGCAGACACTTTTCTGCTATGCAATCATTGTCAACACACCTGATGTAGGCCAGAAGTTGGACACTCCCCCTTCAGATCAGCTGACTTATCCATTAGTATATCAAAAATTGTACTTTTTAATAATTCTTCTTCTTAAAAATGTGTTAAAATGGGAAAGGAAACCATTAACAAGTGACTGTACTACATACTACTATATTGTGTACTTTCGGCAAACAATAGAAATACGCTAACTCAACATCTTCACTTAATTTCTTTTCAGCATCATGTTCTGTCCAGTATCCCAGTTTCAGTCCTTTATTAATCAAATTAGTATATTCTATTTTTGCTTTCTCTATATCAGATAAGTCACAATTTTATACACTGCATTATCTTGTAACAGCTCATAGCACATTTTACTACATTCAGAATGGTGCATTACAACTATTTTATTACCCTTGTCAGAGGGTTTAATCACAAACTTATTTTGTTGAGAAAATTGTTTAACTGCCAACCATTCAATCATTTTTAGTTAGAATATAGTGGATATTCCTTTTATCAAAATTTTTATATAACATTTCAATTTCAAAATCCAACGCAGAATGAAACTTTTTTATACCTTCATGCATAAAGTGGTATAAACTTACTACACACTTTGACATCTGTTGTATCTACTGGACAATAAGCATTACATTCACTCATACAAGAAACAAAAAAATCATCAGACATTTCACTGCTACTTACTATTTCATCAGTAGTATCATATGTTTCATTAACTAAACTTCTCATACAATTACCAGTTCTAAGTTATAAACATGGAAATAATACCACAGATGCATTTTTTCTAATCACTTTAAAATTTTCAATTTTAAAACATTGTATTCTAGGCAACACTGTGGGAATAAATTTAATACCACATTGTAAAGCTGTATACAAATAATCATCCGGCACATTACTAGTTAGATTCAGAACAATACTGGAAGTATCACAATTTAAATTAATACCATTTAGTTCTTTTGTTATTTCTCCATTGTCCCTGATGTTTACCTCCTTTATGTTGGTCCCAGTCTAGTTCTTGGAAATGGCGTTTTCTATTATAATGTTGTCCACTCTGCTGATGAAAATTCTGCTGCATATATTGGTTATCTTTGGGGTCGGGTAAAGCTGAAAAAGCCTGTTCATCCTTTACATCACTCTGATACCTGCTTGTATCGCTAAACGAAGCTTCTTCCCTTGCATTTCCTGCTGTTTCTTGGTTTTGAAACCGCATGTGACCCCCGATGTTGCGGTGTTGGTTTGAAGAAGGCTATACCATTATCGTAATCCCCAAGGTCCCTCTTTATTTTGTTCAGTTTCTATTCACATATTTTATTCTCAAAGGCAGACAATTTTTCTTGAAAGTCACCCAAACACATCTCAAAACATTTTTTGTCCAAAGATAAGAAAATATCATGACAAATGGAATTAATGTCTTTTCGCAAAGAGAAGAGCTTTACCTCATCTCGTTCAACAAGTATACGAACCCACTCAAGTGAGCAGAGGTGCGCAGCCTTCTCCCATCTCTGCCGAAAAACTGTGTCATCTTTATTAGTTAAATTAAAAGGCTGAGAAGGCAATTTCATCTCCCTCAAACCCCTCGGAGATGTGTCAAATTCAACATACCTCTGGAGGCTCAGTTTGTTGTAGTGGGTTAATGCTTCTTTATTTAATAGCTGCTCCAATTTATAGAACAAAGATTTCTCTTCACCTGAAATAACTGTGGAGCGCTTACCCACTTCAACGAACGGGTTCAAGATACGTTTGCTTCTAGTATCTGTAAGCAGCCTTTCCCATACTTGGTACTTTGATTCCACAGGGTCTGAATACAGACTGCTGTTGGAAATGTGCAATTTAAATGAGTGTAATGTATCTTTAAAAGTTTTTATATTAACTGATGTTAATTGATTAATGTTTTGATTGGCAACTGTGAGTATTCAAGACCTTGCTTTTTTGTAAGTTAGTACTCCTTGAAGGCTTGTGTTAAGCCGAGGAGCTAGAGTGCTGTTTTTTGGTGTTATTGGTACAACTACATTTTATTAAATTTATTTTCCTGGCTTATACCTGATCGTTCATTGTTTTTTAAACTCCCCTGGATGGCTGCAACAAAATAAGCTCTTACCCCATAGAAAACTAAAGAATAAAGTCATGGCGATCAGCTAGATTGTCAGCAGGTGTACATAAAAGAAGGATAGTACCTCCCCAAAAATAAATAAATGAACATAATGCATCTCTAGACCTTCAAGGGCTACAGTTAAAAAGGTTTTCACCTGGACACTTCACACCACCAAATGATGCTCTCAACGATTTTTGATGGGCCCACTCTTCTTACCATCAACTCTGTTGTCTATGCTAAAAACAGATGAAAAATAAAAGGAGGAACAGCACAAGACACGACCAGAAAGCACTACCACAAGAGCAGCAGTTAGCGTCAAACCTTTGTTCACGCAGTATTTGAAGATTTGTAGTTACAGTAGGTTCCCGCATAAAGAACTATAGTACAGTGACTGAGATCAGAAATGTATTCATTCATTTATGCCTGCAGAGTTTCCCTGCTCTAGGTTTACAGGTTAAATCAATGGAATAGTGCCTGGTGAATGTATGACTGCAAATCAGTAACAGCATGGCACTTCTGGACAGAACCTCAAAGAAAACAGAGTGGAAGTTGTGGTATTCTTGGTGGAACAGGCCTTTATAGGATCAAGTATATGCTTCCTTCCTCAGCATATCAAAAAGCTGTGCAAAGAGGACACCAGGTCAAAAGGGTTTGCTTACCATGAGGCTTACCTTCTCAATTAGACATGAAGGAAATTAATTTCTACTTAATGCAAAAGATTTCACCTGGATCAGTCAGATATTGAAAACAGATACGAGGCAAGCTATTGGCTATTGGTGAATGTATTTAAACAAAAAACATTTTGCTGTTTCTTAAAATTGTACTTGTAGGCAGTAATCTGCAGCAAGACTATATCTCAACAATAAATCCCTATGGATTAACACATTACGCCGGCCAACAAATCACACAAACACACACAATTAAGAGTAAAGTGTGAGATTACTTTGGATAAAGAAAATATGGGGAAACACTGACTTTATAAAATACTAAAACAAGGTTCTTTACAGCATAAAACTTGCAGCTATGAAATTTATCTAACAGACGAAATGGCTACCAGAAATGCACACAAACGTACAAAAATAAATTGAACAGTCCAAAAATCACAAAATCCAAAGAGCCATGAGATTGCTATTTCCTACAATCACTTGAAAAAACAGTGCCTCTACACAGGGTAACACTAAGACTAGAAAAGGGAAAAAGACACTTATGACATCTTTTGACCATCATCTGACAACTGTAAGGAAATCCTTTTATCTAGCACAGTTAATTGTCAAAGAAACGTCTTCACGGTCTAAACAAGTAATCAATCCCTTATACTAAGCATTAATCAGACAAATGGAGTACATACCCGCCTTTGGGACGTAGGTCACTAAAGATATTAAACAATTAGAAAAACCCAAAAGGTTCTTAACCAAAAGAATCACAGACCTAAAGTCCTTGACCTATGAAGTTAAAGTGGAATCTCTCTCTTTCTTCAATGTCTTAAACACTTTTGAGGGGAGATACCGATATTGTTTATTGGGCCATTAAAGACCCAGTTATCCTGTGCCTCCTGTATCTTCATAAGTCCAATGACTTCACCAATACTAGAACTAGGGACCTAAATCTTCTTCAACAGACAAATAAAACATGGAGGAGGGACAGCTTTATAACCTAGAACTTCACTAAATTCTGGAATACATTCCCCTTGCACATTAAGCAGTGTGTCTCACTACCCTCCTTCAAACAAAACCTTGATGAATGAATGAATATTCGTAAATTTACTCTGGGATTGACTGGTTTGACCCTTTTGGAGAAAGGAAGTGTGGCCTGCGGGAAGGTACTGGCAATGGCAAGACAAAATTGTCCCAAGTCTTAAAGACCTTGAAATATCTATGAATCTACGAAACCTTGCTGAGTATTAGTTAACTTCTGACACTGTTTAAAAAAGATTTGTAGTTATTTTTTACTTTCAGTGCATTGATATTTAGCTTTAATCATCCTAATGGCACCATTATACTCTTTGGTAGTTTGCTTGTGTACACCTGTCATAAACATTAAGAAATTTCTTTCTATTATATATTCTGTATAGGTATCCCACCACAGAGGTTTGTTAATACATTTCTTATTATATACAGTATGGATAGGGACTATGTTATCAATACAATATTTAACTGGGAGTAGAAGTCAGATGTGTAAAAAGTGGCTTTTGCAATGGGGTCCATCAGAGGAGAATTACAGCAGAAGTTAGTCAGTCTTCCAGTAACTGCAGAAGGTTTTCTGCAGGGGAGTTCCATCACTTTTAAAAGAAAAACTCACCAATGTATAGTCTGATTTAATGAGAGAAGATGATACACATGAGGTGTGCAAGAAGGGGCCATACATGTAAGGACAAGATCAAGGATATTTGGGTCCCAAGTAGGATGTCTAACTATTGGTGCAAGAGAGTTAGCATTTATAAGTTAAGGAAAAATTAGACATGCTGACTATTATAACGTCAAGGAAAAATTAGACATGCTGACCATTGCTGGTGTATGCTTGCCAGTTTATTGACAGATAGTTGATGCCCTCCAGTATAAAGGCATTGGAATTAACAGATTCTGGCTAAGGTGTTAAGACAGCTATCATGGTCAGTAGGGAATATGCAGGATACTAAGAAGTAGTAATGCATCTTAGTTAGGGTGGTTTGAGCATCTGATAGCTCAAATTCATGGTTCTAAGGAATCATTTGTGAGGTGATGATACCCTTGAAAAATACTTTAACTGCCACACAACTGCCAGTAGGTCTAATGACATGATGGGTGCTAAATTCAGGAATAGATGGAGTGCTTTCACTGCTCTGAAAGCATGTCTCTATATATGAATGTGTTCAAGTTGGTGGGGGAGCTCAAGTTTGGGTATTCTTTGTTAAGACTACTTGTACTGGGTAGACCTACTTTAATATTTTCCAAATTAGACTTAAATACTAATCTGGGATGCCCAGCAAATGAACTCTACGTAAAAAAGACACCATGAGGGCAGCAAAGGCTTTAGCTATAAAGTGAAAGCTGTGGTAAGAGAGGTGCAGACCTTCCCTGGCAAAACAGGAAGGTTTGTCAGCCATCTCTACCCAAGCTAACACATACTGGATCCTCCCACCCAGAATGACATCAGCTACATAGCCAATTATCTTATCTTTCAAACTCAGCACAATTTTGGGTGATGGCAAAATCATAGTCAAGAGCATTCTCCTTCCTGCCTTGGACATATACATAGCAATATCAACACATCCTTCTACATGTTCCTCTTGGTAGATGTGACAATGTGTGTGTTTGCATGCCTGTTTGTCAGTGCGCTGGTATTTGATAGAACATTTGTGTTTCAGGAAAATCTTAGTACATTGGGAGGCAAAAATAATCTCCACATACTAATTTTATATCACTTTTTTGTATTTCACTTTCCCTGTAGTACTTCTTTTACCATTTACTTTTCGTGATTTCTGTGGTTAATGTCCAAGTTCGAAAAGCACATTTGAGAAATGGATCTGGGCTGAAAAAACATCTTTAAAGGTGCATATATTAAAATAATGACAAATGGATGCACCACACTTGAACTTGACATGGGATTTTATTTCATCAAACACTGTTACTACATAAACAACAGAACCTCAAAACTACTTAAAATGAACCCACTTAGCTTTACCACAGATTTAATTCATTTTATCTTTTTGCTGTATAATCTATAGTACAATACATTACTACCAAAAAACAAAAAAACATAATATCCTGTAGCTCATTCATAGGTTCACAGATTAGTACTATGCTAAATGCCCTTGTAGGCCATTTTAAGCCTAGCCAATTAACCTATGTGAGAATCAAACCCTGCAGCTTGTGTCTGTAAGGCAAATATCTTAACCGTTATGCCAACCTCCCTCTACATTTATTGTGAATAAACTTTATAAATGTTATTAGTGCAGGAAGTATAACACGACAACAGCTCTTTTGATGCCATGGTAAAGTTCAGATTTATTGTTTTAATACAGACTTTCCTGATTGTTTTGGTACCCAAAGACAATGAGTCACATCACATGTGACTAATAATGTGCCACAAACCATGGTGGACTGCTATGAAAATGATTCCTGCACAACATATAAATAGGTGTGCAGATGTGTGCAGGTCATGATTCATAATGATAACCTCCAACAAAAGCATTTTAATAAAAGCAGTGTGAAACACAGTGGTAATTCATGTAATTTTCAGCAAATTACTACAGGATATTATTTTATGCACAATGCTGACATTATGAGTCTGAAGTAAACTGTCATTTATTTTCTAACTACACAGCCTTTTCCTGTCCTTCTGACAAAGTACTACAAAAATTTCACTTTCATCTGTCCAGAAAGGCAGATGCTTCCTGCACAGTCACTTTCAGTTTCATACACACAACTTACATAGACAAAGCACTCAAAAAAAACACAACACTCAGGAAAATCTAGGTGAACAATAAAAGTGATACAAAATATAGCTTAGAAATATATATTGTTTTACATACAGCCTGACAAGCTTCTCAGACCCACATTCTTTTTTTTAAAACACCAAGTATGTACCATTTAATAAGTACATCCAGGCACAGTAGGGAGCAACAGCAGCATTTGACAGGACTAGGGCAGAGTGAAATGTGATATGATAGATGTGCTTGAGTGATTTATAAAAAATTATGTGGACTAATTAGTCAACATTACTGTTAGTCTGTTGTATTAATACAGCTAATTAAACAACTTTGTTACAGGATGAAAACAAACTAAGGAGCTGAAAATAAATAGTATTTACTGCAGCTGTTTAAGGTAAAGATTTCTCATGGTTACAATTAAAAAAAAATACACCAGTACTGTCATATCCAGCTCTGTTGGCATGAAACGATAAAGGCCTTACTATGGCTCAGGTGACCACACTTCATTTAGCAGTTAGAGCATTTGATAGAGATGGCAGGGAGGGTGGGCATACCAATCCTGGCCTATAGCTCTTAAAAGCATGACCAAGCTAAGGGCAGCAACCTTCACTGAACAAGTACATGAAAATGTGCACTTGCAGAGGGGAAGGCATTGTGATCCCTGCAGTGATGCAGGTATATCATATGTCCCTCTGTCCAGGAGAGAGGTTAGGCTAATAAGTACATGCCCTCATTGCTGGGATACCGGTAAGGACACAAGCAACCCTCATGGCTGCCCGTGGATTACTCGCTCACTAGTCATACCTCTCATCCTCTTACTGCAAGAAAGCTGGACAACGCCAAAAATAATGGGGGACAAGGGCCCAAAATCAGGAACAGACTTTAAATATTGCTCTTGCAAACTCAAAAAACTGACAGGAGAAAAGCCTTTGCAATAGCATACATTTTTGATGGACGGGAAATCAAACTCAAATGTCTGTCATTATTTAGTGACTTTAATACTCAATGATTTGCCAGAAAAAACACACATTTTATTAGAAACAAACTAAAAATATGAATAAAAAAATCTGGACATTCCATGAAAATCTGGACATTTGAAGAGATGACCCTAGCACATCTAGGAAGATACCCAGGACTGGGGAAAGAATAGGGTCAAGTTCAGCTTGGGGATCCTTCATGATCAGCAGGCATGGGGACAAAAGGTGTAGAAAAGGAACACTAGCAGTATCCTACAGCTATCCTAAAGGAAAGACTAGGAATAAAACAAAAGGCGTCTCCCATCAGGACTGAGAGATGTAGCACTGCTGTGGTTTACTGCAAAGCAGTTGTTTCTGCACAATACAAGTTCTACCTCCCATCCAAACATCATAAATTCACTTACAAGTGAAAGGCATTGCAAATGGAGCCTTACTGTATATTTCACTTCTGGATACTTTTTAAGCAAGTGCAAACAAGTACTGATGCCAACACTGTGTCACAGTAAACCCTTTAGCACAGCAATTGGAAGGATGTAAGAGAAAACAGAGGAGCAGAAAAATAATGAGATTCGCACAAGGAATCGCTCAGTAGAATTAAAACATCTGGAGTTAACCTAGTAGGCCTGAGTACCCTGAACCCATCAGAAAGATGAACATTGATGGAACATTTAGAACCTGGGTTCAAGGTGCTGTCCTAGGTTGTAACTGCGTTCTTTTGCCAAGGTGCTCTTATTCTTCTAACTTCTAATAACGGCAACACACACAAAAGCTGTCCAATCATTTCTACGGCATCTGCTGTTTTGTTCATTAAACTATTTTAAATGTTTGTACTTAGTGATAAAACCTATTTGTTAACCAGGTAAGTCCTCTGGATACATAGCCTCTTTCAGAGGCAACCCAGGAGCAATGTCTGGTTAAGTGACATGCTCAAGGATATACAGTAGGCAAATAAGGGCTCAGGGCTGACAGAATCAAACTAACACAGGAACTACAGCTCGCAGCCTTAATCCTCTGAGCCAAATGCCAGAACAATCAGTTTTCACCATTAAGCCTTTTAAATATTTACTTTTGCATTCTGTGCTGTGTCAAATAATTTAGCATATCTGTCGATCGATATATTATACACACACACGTATATCTGTATAACAGAAAAACAGGAAGTAAACCAGGCAAAAAATAAATAATAATCAGCATGGTCAGCTTACACTGGTTCGGTCATCTGCAGTAACAACTCAGGTACGATTCTCTCTCTCTGTACTTCCCCTGCCATATGTATTTACGTCTGACTAAGATGCAAGTGTGTGACAGTACAGCGTTTCTGGCTATCAAGTCTTGTTATGGTCATCTGGAATAACTGCTCACATACATTTCTCTCTCTACAGTTCCCCTGAGATATTAACTCTGGTAAATACGGATAGATAAAGACAATATGCAGTTGTTTTTCTTTTTAAATCAGGATGCTCTGCTTTTCCTAAGTCGCAAAAGTGTGCTCATCAGGACTGAACAGTGATTGAAGAAGCTTGGTGCTTTAAGCTGAGAAATGTTTTCCTGTGAGAAAAAGTTCACCTTATTTGCTGCTTGGTTATGTTATTCTTCTAGACGAACAGACTTGAAATAAGCAAGTGTTAGCATTTTGTGCAACTGGCTGGTTGTGTTTATAGCAGTCTGTGATGCCAAAAGACCAGATTGTCTGTTCAGTACTGCAAAGGGGTAAATATGGCTTAACTTCACATGGAAAATTGAAAAATGGCAGCTGTTTAAACTTTTTTCTTGTAGTACACGGATGCAATACAGTGATTTGTCTTTCTTTTAATTGGGTGCTGTCTGTGCATTAATGTACTGCTTCAAAATATTAAAGACCCAGTCGGGTCTATTATTTGTCCATGCCCATTCACTAAAATGAGTTATAGAACCAGTTAGGCTTTACTTCTGAACATTAAAAGTAATCATTCTACTCAACATCAGCCACTGTACCCAAGTCACACTCATCAACTCTGTACAAGTATGCGCACATTTCTTGATATCACTTTACTTGTACTTAATGCCATTTGCTTTATTTAGTTTGAGGAGTGTTCTGCTTGGAAGAGAGGACAAAGATGATGTGAATGGAAAACCAATCCTTGATAGTAACTGATGTATACACCACTACTTAAGATGAAAGCTGCACAGGAGTTGTTGAATTGCATGGCTTGTGATGTCCATTTCTCCCTGAAATAATTTTAACTATACAAATGCGGTGTACTATATCAACCAGAAGCCAGAACTACAATTTTTAATTCCTACACCTTACTTTCTCCAGTTATCTCCATGCGTATGCATAATGAACTGGGTATGCTTTCTGAGGTTATGATGTGCAAAGAAACTCCTGCAGAAAACAAGCATGGCAAAGAAAAATATTTACAGCTAAAATCTAGAACAAGTCACCTGAGCCTGAACATTACCAAACGAGTGAAACAGCACAAGCAATCCGGTAATACAACTATCATTTACAAAATGTCATGCTTTAAGAGTCCACAAGTACTTGTAATTTGTACAATTAGAATAACAAAGTGTGCACAGTTTGCTCTTCATAAGCATAAAACCAATGCAGCAACCCTAATAAGTAAAGCAATGGAATGAATTACCATGGAAATTATCAACAAGGACATTGGTAAACTACAGAAACTGGACCCATCCCAGTTTGGCTTGGTCAAGGGAAGGTCTTGCCTAATCAACCTGGTAGACTTCTTTGAGCGGGTCACCAAGGCTATGAATGAGGGTAAAATGGTACATACCACCTATATCGACCTGGCCAATGCATTCGATACAATACCCCACTCAAGTATTGTTGGCAAACTCTCATAACTAGGCATAAATCCCTACATAACACACTGGATTGCTGGTTGGCTCAAAGATAAGACCCAAGAAGTCAGGACTTAGAAAGTACAGTTGTGTATACTTACCATAAATGTAGATGTTCGAGTGTCTTCACTGTTGCAGTCATTACATTTGGGTAATCTGCTGGCAGGTTGCCCTCAGTCAGCCTGATTAACAAAGTCTTGGGTCCTGCATTGTTTGCTGTCTCTTCTTCCATGACGTCAGGTTGTCAGGGGTATAAAACATGCCATTACATCAGTTTTTCTTGCCACAGATGTCAGGTGCCCCCCTAATGGGGAGCAAATAAACACAAAAACACAAAAGTATACCTCCAACCAAAAGCAAATACACCAAAAAGGCTTTTAAGCATAGTAGAGGTATAGCCAGAAAAAACTAGGGGGCTGGAGGGAGGGTAACGAGGACTGCAACAGTGATGACACTCGAACATCTTAATTTATAGTAAGTGTACACAACTGTACGATGTTCTTCGTGTTTCATTGTTGCAGTCATTACATTTGGGTAGATTCCCAAAGCTATGGTTGGGAGGAGGAGTTTATACAGCATTAGGGACAGCTATAAGGCCCTGCAAGACAGCAGTGGCAAAGCCAGCTCTGGATTCAGAGAAAATTGGCAAATGATAATATTTTATTTTACATTTGTTGACCAAGTTAGTCTAACTGGATATTTGTCCATTTTCAGTAGAGGCCCGGGGAGATAAGCTCCGAGGAAACAAACAAAATCACATAAATAAAAATTAATGTATACAATGAACATTGCAGGTACAGTACAGAGAATAATCAAAGAGGTCATTCGTTCATAACATAGTGCAAAATATACAGATACAATTAGTACAATACAAAATGTAGTTGCAATACATCATAAAGAAAAAGATGGCAGCTGAATTATACAATATATTCGTATACAAGTAGTCATAAAGAAAAAGTAGGAGCTGAAATTATACAATATATTAGTAAAAGTAGTCTCTTTAATGAGATTCTGAAGATGTAAGTAATAGTATAGAAGGACAAGATAAGTTGTTATTAAGAAAAGGAACTTGATTATTGAGAAGAGGAAGGTAGGTTGGACCAAGTAAGAAGAGCTAGTTGATCAGTCAGGTTTAGTACAGGGGCACAACCAGTGTGTTCTGAGGAAAAGTTTCAATTTGGTTTTAAAGAGTGATATAGAGGGAAGAGAGGAAAGATCGTTACGAAGAAGGTTCCAGGATTTTCCAACAGTATTAGAGAAATGAGAGTCCCCAGCCCTGTTGTTTGATTTACAAATATTTTCAAGAAGTTTGTGATGATCATAAGGTCTTTAGATTGTTGTAGGGTTAATGAGGGTAGATAGTATAGGGATATTGGTAGGTTCGTAAACGGTTTTATGGGCAATGGTCAGTTGGTGGAATTTAAGCTGATTTTGTAATTCAAGCCATCCTAGCTGCTTTAGATTAAAACAGTGGTGGGTTCTGAAAGGGTTACCTGTAGAAAATTTGGCTATGTTATTGTAGGAGTTTTCCATTTTATTAAGGTTGTTTTTAGAGAGATTAGTATATATGGGTGAGGTATAAGGAGAGTAGAAATTAGATGGGTGTGAGCAATAGTTATTCTAGCTGCAGGAGAGAGGAAGGGTTTGATCCTATAGAGAGAGCCTAGTTTTCTATTAACAGATTTTAGAGTACTGTTAATATGGGTGTCAAAGTTAAGGTTGTTATCTATGGTGATACCTAGTAGTTTGGTAGTTGGATCTGGGGATATGAGAGTACCATTATTGGATGTTACTATGAAGTCTATTGGGGGACTTACAAGTAGGAGTAAAAAGGAGTATAGTTTTTTGGGGTTTCAGAAGGAGACAGAGCCGTGTAAACCATTGTTCAACTGTGTTAGACACATTTTGGGTAAGGGAGTGAAGTTCAGATATAGTTGTGGCTGAGCATATAAGTATGGAATCATCTGCATATTGTATGCATCTAGCTTGGAGGATTGCTAGGTGAAGGTCATTGATATATATATAGAAAACAGGAGAGATCCTAATATGGACCCTTGAGCAACACCAATGTTAATGGGCAGATGGGTAGATAGAATGTTATGCCAAAGTACAGCCTGTTGTCTGTTATCTAAGTAGGACTGGAACCATTTTATAGCTAGTGCATCTAGTGGCAGGGATTTGAGGATATTTTTAAGTATCTGGTGATTTACCATATCGAATGCCTTAGATCTATAAACAGTGCAGAGGAAAGCATATTGAGGTTACGGTTTTTGTTAATACAGTCAGTAAAGGAAAGGAGGACAGTAGTAGTGCTGTGGGAAGGTCTGAAACCATGTGAAAGTTTGAAAGTAAGTTATTTTGGATTAGGTGGTCTAGCAATTGTCTGTGGATGCATTTTCCATGATCTTTGCTAAGGGAGAAAGTAGGGCTATGGGACAGTAATTGGAAAGTTCAGTAGAGTTCCCACCCTTGTGAAGGGGGATAATATGGGATACTTTCCAGATTTTAGGGATGTGTCCTTCACTGATGGTTCTATTGATGAGAATGGAAATGGGATAGGCGATGGATTTGGCTGCCTTTTGTAGATATTCAGCGGGTAGTTGGTCTGCTGAAGGAGTGCACAATTTCAGTTTTTGGATAAGGGTAAGAATATATGTTGTTGGGACTGGATGGAAGAGAAATGGAGTGGATGGGTTAGAGTTAGAGTTGGATATAGTTAAGTTCTGAGTAGATAACTGACTGGCAAGAGTTTGAATGGCCTCAGTGAAAAAGGTATTAAAGGCATTAGCAGTCTGCTTGGGATTCTCCTGGTCTGTGCCTTGTGGGTTTGGTGTGATGGATTGACCTGGGTGTAACAATTGATTAATACTCACCCAGAGCTTTTGTGGTTTATTATGGTGAGTCTGCTGGAATTGCAGGTAGTAGTTTCTTCTTTTGTCAGACAGTATAGCTTTTTTAGTTTCATTTCTCAGCTGTCTGAAGTTTTGTTGGTCTACTGGGTTTTTAGTTAAATGAGATTTATTCCAGTATTTATTTCTGAGATGGATTTTTTTGCCTGGTTTCTTTTGAAAGCCATGGGGCAGATTTAGTTCTCATTATAATAGAGCGGGTTGGTGCATGGTGGTCTAGTACAGCTAGGAAGTTAGAATTAAAGTAATTAACAGCTTTCTCCAGTGTGAGGCATTTTAAGGGAGACCAGTTACATGCTTAGTTCTCTCTAGAAGAGATCGGGGTTGAAGTTTTTCTTGATTCTAATTGTCCTAGATATGACTGGATTAGATAAATTGGATTTAAGCTCGACGATGTAGGTTAGTGAGTGGTCACTTACATCATCAGGGAGGGTTCCAGCTTCATATGTCTGGGGATGATTATTTATGAGAATCCAATATAAGGTACTTTCTTTCTCCTGGTAGGGGAGGTAATGGTTTGAGAAAAAATAAAAAGGTTAATATGGCTGGTAGGGTGGCTATTGCTACAACACTTCCAATCAATGTTAAAATCACCTAGGATTATGTTTTTTTGGGGTAAATTGTGGGTTAACCAACAAAGGATATTTTCTATGGTGGCAATGTTATTACCAGGAGGAAGATAGATACAGATAATATAGGTGGATTTGAATGTGATAAGTTGAAGCTTGGTAATAAGAATTTCAATGTTGGAGTCTTGAGGTGGTTTATAGTCGTAGGTAGTAATCTGTAACCCAGATTTAAATAGGATAGCTACACCACCACCCTTTTTGATTGCACGGTCAAGTCACAAAATGTTAAAACTGGGTGGGATGACTTCACTGTCTTTAGTTACAGGTTTTAACCATGTTTCTGTTAAACAAAGAATGTCAAAGGAGTAGACTTCCAAGAGAGCATGGAGTTCTGCAACTTTGTTATTAATGCTATGTATCTTGAGGTGAGCTAATAAGAGTGAGTTACGTGGTTTGGTAAGGGAATGGATAGTAGAGGGATTAGCAGTTGTTGGGCCTGGGTTTGGGTGAATGTCTCCATCTTTTAAAAAGAAGAGTAGTGTTTGAAGTCTAGGATTTGGGAATTTACTATATAGAGGTAGAGATTTTCTGGGATTGGGAGAGTCATATCTAATGTGGGCTATCCTATGGTATTTTGCTAGTAGATAGCTGGGTGTAGATGTTATGTTAACATGGTTAGTGAAAATAGGTAGATAGCTTCTTGAGGTGGAGAAGGTGTGGATATAATGGGTGTTCATATGAGGTTAGCAGGTAAGCTAAAGTTAGAGGTGGTAGAATTGTAAGTATGAGTAACCTCTGTAAGAGGGCTGGGGTGGGTAGCTTATACATCTGGAAAGGTAAGTTTTTAGGTTGCTGTTATAGGCTTGGAGGTATACTAGGTGTGGAAAGGCATAGGTGGAGGGTGTGTTGGGAGAGATAGGGAGTGGTGAGTGAAAGGAGGGAAATGGAGTTAAGTGGCCAATGGTGAAGGGTTTGTGATTGCTGGAAAAGGAAAGGGGTGTGGTTAGATGGTATAAGAGTAGGACCCCTGGGGGTGGGTGGTATTTGAGGGTAGGGTAGGGGAGCGGAGTGAGCCCACGGGGCGAATTGAGCGGATAGAGACAAGTGAAGGAGAAGCTAGAGAAGAAACTATCAGCGATGCTAGTAACTGAAGGAAAGTTAGGCAAGTCAGGAGTGGGAAAGATCAGAGATAAAACAGAAATCTATGAGAAAAAAAACAACTGGGTGTAGACAGTTGCAGTAAAGGTTAAGTGAGAAAATAAGAGCAGGTCTAGGACTTAAGAGATGTAATGTAAATACAGAAGAAATACAGAGGGATAAGCAGTAGATAAAGGATGGGATAAGGGTGCCACCTAGTGGGCAGATCTAATATTGTAGGTAAGTATGTAAGGGAGCTAGCTGGTTTAGAACTAGGGAAGTGTGACAGCTAGTAAAGGGGGTTATTATAAAGTAGAAGAGTTTTTTTGGATACAGGGTAGATAGGAGGGTAAAGGCTGCTGGCTGTTCAGGCTCGTAGCGTACTTTAGAACCTCTGAAGCAATAGTAGACAGTAGTCAGCTTTACAAGCAGGACTTAGACAACCACATACTTTTTTACTTCCTTGAGAGAGGGTGCAGGGAAAATAAGGCTGTTAGCAGAGACCGCAGGTATTTCGATAGGGTCCTTTGTCACCAGGTACGTAGGCTCTTAGAGACTATATCAGGAACAGTGCAATGGGGAGCAGGGTACTTTAGGGTGAGACAGACAAACGTGGAGGAGAGAAAAAAGTTCGCACATAGTAGGTAGTTATGACAATTAAACAAACAAAAAAGCTTTACATGAAGACACAATTAATAAAGTAGCTTATATTCATGCCCTTATTTTTGAAAGAAGCTATTGGAATCACTTTTAAGCTAGTAGTACTGTGACATTATAAAGTAGTCTAAACTATCATTTAGAGGAACTCTGAATCAGGTTTACTGAAATTGGGAGCAAGCAAAAACAAAAACATAAGCTTCTAATATCCAAATATAAACTATACCAGCAAAAATAAAAAATAACTGGAAAGCTACTCTATGCAGGGACAGTGAGTTTACAGAGTGGAATACAACACTGAAGAAAAGAAAAATAATACTCTCACTTACTAGAGATGCTACACCTGGAGGGCTTCCAGCTGCAATTAGAGCAAACATGGCATCCAGGGTTTTAAAACCTTTGGTGTGTTGTAACTGATCAATCACTTGGGGGGTGGGGGAAGGGAGGGAAACCTTCAACTGGAATTTAAAGTAGCAGGGGAGAATCTAAGGGACTCTGCTAAACCTAGCTAATTATCAAGGACAGCCAAGGAAATAAGGTAAACATAAAGGCACCCTTGTTCAAGGACTGGAAGGTGTCTCCAAGAAAAACTGTGTGTAGGAATACACCACAGGTGGAAGTTGAATGCTGCTTACTAGTCTGCAACGGCAGATTTTATTCTCTTTTATATTTGTATTCCCCTTTGCTCATTGTTTGCTGCACACAATGTAGCTAAAGATAAAGGCATCTGGAGACTTTGCACCTCTGTCTGGTGTTTAGTGAAGAACAGGTATTGAGGAGAAGGGACTGAAGGCTATGACTACTGAGAGGGGATAAATACCTTCGCATATAACAAATTATCAAAAGTGAAACGGAATGAAAGGGGTGGGGTGGGCTAAGAGGAAGAAGGTTTGCAGCTATTGCCCCTGGGGTATGCACTCTAGCTGACTGTTACAGATTTTAACAAGGCATAACAGTAGTTACAAAAGCTGGCACCTACACTACACAAGCGGCAACAACAAGGTTACTGGAGTTACACCAGGGGCTGCAGTCTATTTTTGGATGATTGCTGGTTAGAGTTTCCTTTGCTTTTAGCTGGAGTGAGAGGATTCCTTGCTCACACAAGTGGGGGGGGGGGGGGGGCGGCAAAGTGATCAGGTCCTCAGTGGCTTAGAGATGCTACACCTGGAGGGTTTTTAGCTGCAGTAATGCTTGGTGAAAGTATGTAGAGAACTCCAGGTAGCAGCTTCTAGGATATCCCTGGTAGGAACACTTCTGAGAAAGGCTGCAGAAGTAGATGCAGCCCTGGTGGAGTGAGATCTGATCCCCTGGGGAATAGGTTTTCCATGGTGCTTATAGCAGAAATGAATGCAATGGCTTATCCATTTAGAAATGGTTTGTTTTGAAATAGCCTTCCCCTTTGCCCCTGCAACAAATGCTACCAGCAATTGTTCTGATTTTCTTTGAGATGTAGTCCTGTCCAAGTAGAATCTAAGTTCACTGTGCACATCCATGGAATGCAGAATCCATTCCCCTTTGTTCTGTGGACTGGGAAAGAAGGTTGGCAAATGAATGGACTGATTAAGAGCCACACTGGAAACCACCTTGGGCATGAAGGATGGATTGGTCCTGAGATACCCTGTTCGCATGAAAGATGATGAAAGGCTCCACTGCCATAAGGGCCTGTAATTCAGATATCCTTCTAGCTGAAGTGATTGCTAAAAGGAAAGCTGTTTTCCAAGAAAGAAAATTTAAGTCTGCAGTAGCAGCTGGCTCGAAAGGAGGTAGAGTGAGTTTCTCCAAAACAAAGTTAAGCTCCCAGGCAGGGGTAGGAGCTCTCCTGGGTGGTCTCAAGTTTTTTGCCCCTCTGAGATACTGCTTGAGCAGAGGATGAGAGAAAAAGGGGTGGTTCTGTGTTATAGTGAGCTGAAATAGCTGAGGCATGGATTTTAATGGAGGAAAAAGACAGGCCCTTGTGAAGCATCTCAGTTAAGTATTGCAAAATTTGAGGTAAATTGGGCGCTGCTGTGCTCATACCTAAAGATTGGTTCCAGGCACAGAATATTTTCCATTTGTCAGCATAAGATTTTCTAGTACTAGGTCTTCTCGCCTCCAAGATGACATCCATCACAGGTTTGTTGAGGGATGATAAGGGTGAATTTAAGTGATTAGCCAGGCTGCAAGGTTCAATGTTGGAAGCTGAAGGTGCAGAATTTGGTTCTCCTGCTGAGACAGCAGGGAAGGGGTCTGAGGCAAGTGCCATGGAAATATTTGCGACACACTGTGCAGGAGGGGGTACCAGTGTTGGCGCGGCCATTCTGGAGCAATCAAAATCATCCTTGGTTTGTCCTGTTTGACTTTTAGTAGAACTTTGGAGAGCAGAGGGGGAAAGGCATAGACCGATAGGATTTTCCAGCTGAAGGACAGAGCATCCACTTTCCAGGCTTGTTTGTGGCGAGTCCTTTTGCAAAACTTGTCCAACTGGTAGTTCTGGGGGGACGTGAACAGATCTATGTCTGGGCTCCCCCATTCGCCTGTCAACATGTTGAAAATCCATGGTTCCAGTTTCCACTTGTGTGGGTCCATGAGGTTTCTGTTTAGTCCATTTGCCAGTGTATTCAATTTTCCTGGCATGGAATTGAGCTTGTAGGTGCACTTGGTAGGCTCAAGGCTGTGTTCCACAATGCCATGGCTAGTCTGCAGAGGGGATAGGAATGTGTACTCCCCTGCTTGTTTATGTACCACATAACCGTGGTGTTGTCCATCTTTACCATTAGTTGTCCTGGAAGAATGTAGTCCTTGAAGGCTGTCAGAGCATTCTGTAGAGCTAACATTTCTTTTTGATTGATATGTAGGTGCATTTGGTTTGGGTTCCATTTGCCCTGAATGCACTTCCATGCAAGGTGAGCCCCCCATGCATAGTCTGATGCATCTGTAGTTAGGGTTTGGGCGGCAGGGGGTAGTGTGAATGGTAGTCCCTTGTTTTGGTGGCAGGCCTCTGCCCACCATAGGAACTCCAGGCGTAGACAAGGTATGATAGGAATTATTGTTTCCAGGCTGTGACAACGTTGACTCCATAGACTTTTTAGATACCACTGTAGTTTCCTCATATGCAGTCTTGCATATGGAATTAGAAGAATGCAGGAGGCCATGAACCGCAAAGCTTGCAGTATTTGTCTTGCAGATAGCAGGGTTTTTGTGGCCACTTGTTTGAAGTAAGTTACCAAATGAATTTGCTTCTCTGGCGTGAGGAAAGCCATCTGGGCAGTTGTATTCAAGCTTGCACCCAGGAATGTAATCTGTTGACAGGGTACCAGTTGTGATTTCTTTTTGTTTATAGTGTACCCCAGACAAGTTAGAACCCTTTTTACAAACACCAGATGATTTAGAAGTATGCCCTTGTTTTCTACCTGAATTAGACAATCATCCAGGTATGGATATAGTTGAATATTTCTTTGCCTGCAAAATGCAATAACTGGAGCCAAGCACTTTGTGAATACCCTGGGCGCAGTAGACAAGCCAAAGGGCAGTGCAGAGGACTGATAATGCAAGTAGCCTACTTTGAAGTGTAGGTATCTTCTGCAAGTTTCCCTGATTGGGATGTGCAGGTATGCTTCCTTTAAATCTAGAGTTGTCAACCAGGCATCTTTGCCTAGCATAGGAAGTAACTGGTGAAGAGTCAGCATCTTGAATTTTGGAATCTCCAGAAAGGTGTTTAGAGTAGATAGTTCCAGGATTGAACGCCATGATTTGTCTTTTCTGGGTACCAGAAAAAGCCTGGAATAGAAACCTTGTCCCTTTTCCTCTTCTGGTACCAGTTGAATAGCCCCCATGCTTAAGAGGGAAAGTACTTGTTTTTGAGCCTCTACCCACTGATTTGGGGGCAGGTCTGGCCACCTGTTTGGTGTTGGCAACGTGTGGAAATGAAATCTGTATCCCTGGGACACTATATTTAAAACCCATTTGTCCTGGGTTATAAGTTCCCAGTTCTTTGCATGAAGAGCAATATTTCCCCCCAAAGGGGTGGTTAAAATATAAGTGCTTGGTAATTTTAGAAGGAAGTCATTGAGACTGTTTACCATAGTGGGGTGCCTTGTTATTTCCAGATTTGGAATTGGAGGCCCCCCCACTGCTTAGTTCGGAGAGTCCCCTGGGACTGAAACCTGGGTTTTTTGCTGTGTCTGGGTTTGGCTTGAGAGGATCAGGAAGGGGCTGAAAAGGACCAATTCTTAGTAGGCCAGTGCCTACTAAATCTTGGAGGTTGCACTTGTAAGAAATCTTTAACAGTTTGCATAGATTTAGCTATATCTTTCACCTTTTTTAGAACTTCTTTAGCCTTATTACCAAACAGGCGGTCCTGATTTAAAGGAGCATCCAACGATTTAGCTTTAACATGATCAGGCAAAGATTGCTCCTTAAGCCAAGCATGCCTTCTAAGCACAGACCCAGTAGCAGCAGCCCTGCAGGAGGTCTCTAAAGAATCAAAACCACATTGCAAAGTATGTTTTCCAACTTGTTCAGCATAATGAATTAAATCCTGTAAATCTTTATTTTCCACACAGTCAGGAATCAACATCATTTTCTGTTTAAGCAGTCCAGTAATATGCTGTTGATATATTAACATATGAAATTGGCAGTTTAAAGCTCTGATTGCCAAGGTTGCAGAAGTATAAACCTTTTTACCCCATCTTTCCAGCACCCTGGAGTCTCTGTCAGAAGGGGTAGGATTTTTAGCAGTAGAAGCCTTAATGTCCTTGGGCCCCTGAGAAATGGTTTCTGGATCTGCAGTAGGATTTTTGAAAAGGAACTTGTGGGACTCAGGAACCCTGTAGTATCTGTCAGGTTTACTAGGAGCCAGAGGCAGGGAATCAGGGGCCAAACTGGATTCCGAGAACACATCATCAACAATGTCTAGTACAGGAGGTATAGCCAAAGGCCTATGCTGAGGTAGAAGAAGGAAATCCCTAAGCTTCTTTTTTGAATCAGAAAATTCCTGGCTTTCCCAGTGGAAATGATCCCTTAAAGTATGTAAAGTTTCCCCAAAAGAAAAATCCTCATGAGGGGAAGCAGAGGGAATGGAATCCTCTGCATCAGAATCCTCATAAGTAGGTATGGACAAATCCAGGTCATTAGAAGAGTCAGAAGAAACAGAATCCTGATCAGAAGATTCATAATCAAGCTCAGCCCTAGGCCTCTTGGGGGGGGGGGGTTGACTACCCCTAATTAGAGTAATTAGATCTTCAGCCATTTTTATCACTTGTTTTTCAGGCATAGGGGCCTGAACATGTGGCCTGGGCGTCGTTTTTTTTAGACATGGATCGAGATTTAGGCCTTAGTAATGAAGGCGGTGTTGATTTAATATGCAAGTCTGTAGGCCTGAATACACCCTCAGAAGCCGGTGCCTGTACAGCGGCTCCGGACCCATCCAAGGTATAGACATCCATGGGTTCCATAGGTGAAGCCTCTCACAACATACCAGACTCCAAATGGGTCTCAGTAGAGGCCTGCAAATCAGAAGTAGCGGGTATCAGGGGCTGCAAAAGCGTCTCACTGAGTACCGGCGAACTGGCGACTGGCTTAGGAGAAGCGTCGTCGGCAGTTTTGGACCTCAGCGGCCTGTCTCTGTCTATCTTTGCATTTTTTCGGAATCCCGGTAGTCGGATGGCTAACCGATGAAATTTCTGGATAATTAAACTGAGAACCAAAATATTTAGAGGCAAAAATGTACCGACGACGGATAGTGCGCTGATTAAATAAAGCACTAAACTGACAGCAAGGTACGTCGTGGTCAGGGCCTAGGCAAGGAATACAGTACGAATAAAAATCTTTATGAGGTATTTGCTTTCCACAAGTAACGCAATTATTAACTTTTCCTGACATCGGTAAGGAGCAAGAAGAAGTTTCCCCAACGGGGTACTTAGCTTTAAGTTGTAGACTTCTGTTCTGAAACTCAAAAATGAAAATTTCAGGAGTCGGCCGACTGGCACTTGTGAACTGCTTCTGGCACTGCACGGCAAGAAAGACTGATGTAATGACGTCAGTTGCATGTTTTATACCCCTGACGACCTGACGTCATGGAAGAAGGGAGAGCAACTGACGCAGGACCCAAGACTTTGTTAATCAGGCCAACTGAGGGCAACCTGCCAGCAGATTAACCAAATGTAATGACTGCAACAGTGAAACACAAAGAACATCCGGGAGACCAGTCACCAGCAGAGTACCCCAGTGGCTCTGTTTTGGGCCTGCTCCTTTTTGACATACACTTCTGAAATATCAAGGCTAATGTCTAAGTGGTCTGGCTCACTAAGTCAACAGCTGACTGTAAACTGGAAGCCATCACATATTCCCTCATGATACAAACTTAGTGCCAGAGGCATGAATTAAAACTCAGTGTGAAAAAATGCATTATATTGCCTTTGGGAAGTTATCCACCAAAGCTAATTACTCCACTCATAAAACTACCCTAAGAACTGACTTGGAAGGGATTTGGGAACATATGTAGATAGTAATTTGGCCTTAGACCAACATGCAGTGATGGCAGTAAGAAAATCATTCTGTGTTGCTCAGCTCATAAACAAGGGTAAGTCATCCAGATTCAACGAAGTTATAGTACCTCTCTACTCAGCCATCATCAAACCTGTCACTGAATACAGTGCCTCCCCCACTTTGGCATGTATCTAACTGGGCATTTGAAACAAATGGAATGCCCTCAAAGGTTTCTCAGCAGGACAATCCAATGTGTGGATACCCTGTACTACACAGATTGTCTTAAGGCACTATCTCTTTAGTTAGTCTCCTACAAGTTACTCAGAAGCAATCTTTGCATGGCATATAAGGCAGCCTCAGACCCAGCTCTGATGGACCTCTTGCACATCCATAAAACAAACAGCACAAAGAACTCTAGATCCAAGGACCTGAACTTTGCATGCAACATAAATAAAATGTGCTAGAGAGACTGATATGCTCTCTACTCTTATATTTAATGTTTTTTGTTCTTAATGATAAGTGATTAGTTAAGACGTTTAATTGAATTTTAAAACTGTACCAAAATAGACCTCCAGGCAAACATAAGACCATCCTGGACATTTCCCCCAGTCCACTCAGTCACATATTCATTCATATTCTCAACTACAAATTCAGTTGCACATAAAATGCAACATTTTCTGTTCTATTTACTTTTTTAGCTCTCTCATAATAGAGTTTTTTTTTTTTTTTTAATCAAAAAGATGGATGCTTTTTGGTTCATTCTTAATATGTCTTTTGGCAAAAGCAGTGTTTCACTTGTAAATGAAGAATATTACCACGCTCTTTTATTGTACTGCTGTGTACATCAGAGTCAGACAAGAGTTGTGACACAAGGGCCAGTCTGATGTAGTCTGGCTCAGTCAGCAGTTTACATGTTTAGCTGACCTGGAGGTATAATAAAACCTGGCTGACATGTTTAATCTTTTTGAAGAAAACTGAGTGCAAGCAGTGCAGTGGTTACTTAGGACTGGTGTATGTGTGTGTGTTGGGGGTACATTTCTCCTTTAGAGATAGTGAACCTTTTTAGACACTTTGTACACAGTCTAGGGTAAAGATGTAATGAAAAACATTTTTGGATATTCAAACTGAAGTTCTGCTTTAAGTGCCACAAAACAGTAAAGAAGCACTTAACTGTAAAATGTCTTAATAATGTTAGCTATCGCAGCATATTTGATAATATTTTTTTTGTAAATACAGAGTTTTGGATATAGAGCATTCTTTGATAGTGCAGCGTGATTTTTGCTCCCATGTGCACATATTAGCTTTGTGTGTTCTAAATCAATTAAGATGCAATAAAAAACACATTGTTGAAGTTTAAAAAAGTGGAATTTTCACTGAAGTACAACTGAATGGAAATTAAGTAGAAGCCTCCTTAGATTGTACTGAATATACTCCTATACTGACAGAAAGTAGGGAACCTGGTATACGTCGTTGTCAGGCACAATATGGGCAATGAGGATGACTTTCCTTTATATTATAAAAATAAATAAATACACTCACATGCACACACTTACCGTCCAAATGCCTAGTTATACATGGCCAATACATTCACACACACTGAAAATTTCACAAAGTGTTTGGGATAAAAGACCCACAATATCTTCCTTATGCAAATTCTTTTTTCCATACCCCTGTGCTGAAGGCTACCACCAATAAATGGTTTGGTGAGCCTAATGCCCGCCAAAGGGCCATGCATTTGCATCACTGCCCCAACTCCAAAAGATCAAGGCAGAAGTTGCCAGCTTCTCCACCCCCTCCAGTCAGGCATCATGCCCATTCACACTTCCAGCTCCATCAGGTCCTCTAATCACTAATCAAATTAAAGCTACCTGGGATGCAAGTGAGGACTTTGTCCCTCTATGCTATCACAGTTTCTTTGTCTGAACTTTTGAGAGCAGGTGTGAAATCAAATGGAAAATTTGCAAACTGCAGAGAAATCTTTCCAAGAACTGAAGACAGAACATATCTACAGCCAATCCTTTCTTGTACATCTGACTATAAAAGATACGCAAAAAACTGTGGTATTATGAGTGAAAAGTTATTCTCACAATGTTGTGTACTTCAAAAACCTGACTACACACATACCTCCATCCTTCAACTCAAGGACTGTGCTAGAAATGTAAATAAAGCAGATCACTAGTGCATTCAAGTGTTCCTCAAGTGTCAATGGTTTTAAGTGAGAAGCCCCAAGTCTATGGCCCCCACTACAAGATTTGCACTGCATTCCTGAACATGGGAAGTAAATGCATACAACTTTTATTGTGAAAATACCAATCGATCAGGATGACTCACAGTAGCAGAAGAGGCTCTGTCCTCAAATATGAATTGCTCTCTCTTGCTCCCTCTCTCACCAGCATTAAAGGGATCTGGATCCTGCTAGTAAAAATGTCAATCATACCATTAAGATGTGCAGTGTTAGCTTTGAACGTAAGAGTTCCACCAGCACAGAAAACGATCTGAATGCCTGCTATTGCTACATTAGGAAAATATAATGTAATGCATTCTCTGAGCTAATACCTAAGGGTGCAAATCCTGAAGTCATTGCCAACATCCTATATGACAAATTCAGCTCTAATCTCTCCTCTTCCACGTTGTTGTTTCCTCATGGCCCACAAACCTCCAATCCACCCAAATATCACCCTAGATCAGGTCCTAGCCACAAACACAAAAAACATACAGAGAACACTAGCTCCATGGGTCCTGATAACATCTCCTGATGCTTCCTGATAAGTGCTAAGTATACCTCTCAACTTCCTAGCACAAGAAATCTGCACAAAAAAAAAAAAAAAACTAAAAAAAATAGGGAGACAAAGGCCCAAAAATAGGGACAGATTTTAAATACTGGTCGTCATTTTAGAAAGTTTTTTGTGTTAGCATGCATTTTCTGAAGGATATGAAGTCTAAAACTCAAATGTAAGTGATTTTAGTCCACAGCAATTTGTTATAAAAACACACATTTTATGAGGAACACACCAAAAATATGAGGCAAAAATCTGGACAGCCTACGAAAATCTGAAAAGTTGAGAAGTATGGTGCTAAGCACAGCTTAATTCAGACCCTTTTGAACCTGTTCAGTCAAAGCCTCTCTACTGGTTTACTACCAAACATTTGGAGAACTGTTAGTGGTAGCAATACATAAGGTTAATTTCCCCACACAGTTCCTGGTAATTATAGATTTCACTATTATCAACTATTAAGGTCAAAGAATGCAGCATCACAAAGCTAAACCAAATAAATTTAGCTTCATGAAAGTAGATCCTGCTTACTCAATCTAGTTGATGCCTTTGTAAGAGTTACTTAGAGGCTAGGCAAGGGACAAGTTATTCAAACTGCCTAAATGGATTTTTCAAAAGCCTCTGATGCTATTCTCCATGCAGATATTATTGATAACCTCATCTACCTAAACATCGATCTATATGTCATCCAATGTGTTATGGCCAGAACCAATATAACAAGCATTAGTAGTAACTCCTCCTTACAAAAAAATGTTCCAAGTGCATCCCACCGGCCTCAATCCTTGGCCTTTTTCCTCTTTGACATGTACTTCTGTGTGAAACCAGAAGTCACCGGGGGGGGGGGGTTGCTTATCAAGTTTACAGATAACTGCAGAGTTCCTCTGCAAACTTCCCAATTGCCATTCATATTCCAACAGGAACTGAGCAAGATCAAACTGTAGGGTAACAACCATGGGCCCAAACTCAATGCAAAAAGTGCAGTGTGTTTTTCTTTTCTTTTTTTTTTTTTTTTTTAGAAGCAGTACTTAATGTTCACAAAATGGACCCCACCTTTTAAAACCAATTTAGTCATTTAGAACACTTTTGTTTATAAAGGTCTGTCCTTTGATCACCAAATCATCAGTCATAGTTAGGAAATTATTTCACATTTCAGTTAATTTTCAAGGGTAAAGAGGTCTTAGTTTTTCTTTATGCATCCTTTATTAGGCCAATATTTGAATACAGTGCCCATGTCCGCATGTACAGCTCCAAACAACCAGAGACCCCAAAAATTCCTAACTAAGAAAATTACTGGAATAACCTTCCTAAGTTACTAACTAAAAGCCTTTTATTTTTACTGAGACTCATTAAGCCTCCTGTGTGATAATCCCTCCCTGGGCTTGTGTGTCATAAAAGACTCTGCCCAATTAGAACTCCTTCATCTTCACAAAATTGACGGCACCACTATCACTGACACCAAAGACCTTAATTTTCTCCGCCACATATACAAGATTTGTTGATGTGACAGATGTAAAAAAGATATCCCCTACATATGGAACAGACTTCTTTTGCACAAACAAATGAACACCTTATCCACCTTTAAAATCAACTTCAGTGATTTGGTGGATAATTACAAATTCACTCCTTGGTATGCAGTGTAGCTCTCTTTGATTAGTGTAGCTAATACCCTTTCAACTCTGCTGGGTTACTGTTACTAGGGTTCACAATAGTCCGACAGAATGCATGTCTAGTACCTACCTAGTGGTGCTTGCAGAGCTTACAAGCTAAGAAATGCCACCTTTAACTCATGTGGGTTTATCTGCAATTAACGTTAATGGGTGGTCTGCTTACCCCATACCAGAAAAAGGAGACCACATGGGCTCCCCAACTAGTCAGTGAAGTATTCTTTGTAACAGTTTGGGGGATATCAGCTGAAATTACTGTATGGCTGGTAACAACATATGAACATCTGAAGTGCTTACAAGCTGAAAAATGCCACTCTTAACTAAAGCAGCTTTATGTGCAATCACTTTTACTGTGAACTAATGTTATCCTTACTGGAGGAAGTTGTCCATGTGGGCTCCCCAGCTTGCCAGTTAAAGTCTGCTTAGTAGCGGTGAGAGAGAGAATGGCAGCTGTAAAAAGGGTAACCTCACATACAGACAGTCCCCCACTTGAGATGCTGGTGACAAAGGTCTGACAACATAAGGTGGTCCTTGAAAGCATGCTGACTCTACAGGCAAGGACATCTCAGTGTTCAGTGATGCACGTTAATCAGTATATCAATAAATGGGTCAGTGATACTGGTGGCTATTCTGAGGCACAGCAAGGTATGACTTCTGCTCACTTCTGCAACTACTCTCAGGATAAGACATGACCTCCTTGGCTCTCTATACATTCATAAATAATCAACAATGAAGCAATATTCTACAGTTTCCCATTGAAGAGAACCCATACAAGACTGGGGGTGTGGAGGGTTTGACCCCCACACCGGGGATGGGGATGCAGAGGGATTTACCTACCGGTAAATATCAAGTTTAAAGCAGAAGAGTGATGTTCGATATCTGCCTTTTACCTGCACCCCCCCCCCCCACCACGTGTGTGTCGGCACTCTGCAATAAGACTGTCAGAGTTTCAACTGGAAGCCTCAAAAGTTTTTGGGGTTTGCAATATTTAACCTATCTTCCTAAGTACCATCTACAACATTGCAATAAATATTTGTGGAAAGATAAGCTCACAAAACCAGCCTGTGATGCGAGTGACAACATATGTGAACAATGCATCCCAGACAATTCCCTGTCCCAATGACTAGAATCTCATCTTCATAATGTACATGGAAGCTGCAAATATTCAGTGGATTTAATCATACAGTTTTAAGAAAATAAGATTGCATAGATAAACTATGACAGTCCTCCATGTGTCACTGCATGCATTTCTCCTGAATATTCATTCTCTCTCTCTCATTCTCTCTCATATTCTCTCTCCCTCATATTCTCTCTCTCTCTCTCATCAGTGGGTTAATCAATTATCACACATAATATAGTAAATGCATATTCTCTCCCACTCTCTCAAGTACCACTAATGGAAAAGGGCACATCAAGTTGAGAGGAAAAAAAAAACAGTGCTCTCTTTGAATTTTGAGACTCAATGGTGCAAGTCCAAAAACTGGCAAATAATGCACATAATTCACTACAAATAACAGCAAGCTGACAGAGTAGTAAGGTCAATGTTATACAGCAAGAGATTTTTGTAGAGGACAAGACCCCATGTTCCTCAATGTGTGGGGCTGTATCCCTCTACACCACCACAGCTATTTTATACACATACATATATATATATATATATATATATATATATATATATATATATATATATACACACACACACAAACACACACACATATATATATATATATATATATATATATATATAAGGATCTACTTCAGTAGATTGAACTTTTACAAGTTTGAACCACATATGGCCGAGATCATATGTTCGAACTCCTAAAAGTTCGAACACTGAAGTAAAAGCAAATAAAATAACAAAACACAAAACTAAACATCTATAGCAGGGGGGGCTACGCTCTCCCTGCACCCCCCACACCCCCCCTTACCTAAATATACCAACTCTGAGATCGCAGTACATTGCAGAAATGGGAAATCTTCCCTTTCCACACTGTACGGAGATCTCAATTCAGTCCGAACTTTTACATGTTCGAACATATGGTCTCAGCCATATGTGGTTCGAACTTGTGAACATTCGATCTACTGAAGGGGACACACATACACAGACACACACAAAGCACACACACACCAACTTTAAGATTGCTGTGTCTAACAGAAATGGCAATTTTCCAAGACACAATTTTTAACAAGCAGCACTAACAAAGGGATAATATTCCAATCACGAGAAAAAATGGTAACACAAATAACATATCCACATTATAGCTATATGAAACATATGGCATAAAGGTTGCACAGTCAGTACAGGTAAAAGTCTTCGACATCCAAAACTGTATCACTACTCACTCGGCTCAGATATGGTAAAAAGTAGTGCTCAAAACTAATGCAATTCAATGACATGCAAAACCTGCAAGGAGCTGAAGTACAATAAGTCCTAATTTACATTTAAGAATCACACTGCTCAGGTGAGCTTGTTGCAAAGCTTTGTAACCCGCTACATTCTGTACACACAAACAAAAATGTGTATGTATGTACCTCTCATCTTCTGAATTCTGAGCAAAGTCAAAAATAATGTGGGGACAAATATCCAAAATTAGTGACTATTTATAATTATTCTAATTCACCTAAAATGTTAAAAGAACAATAGGCTTTCTGTCAACATATGCATTCCCGGCGCAATAAAAATATGCAATTCTAAGGTTTGGCATTACTGCCCAATTTAATTCATCAGTGATTTACCAAAGGTTCATAGGTGTGTACAAGGCTAATGATCCTGGAGCCTTTACAAGTCTAGCCCATAGGATTATCCTCACATCGTGCCACCTGAAATTAGTTCTCAGTGCCTCTGTCGAGTAGAACCACTGGAGTGATCCCCGGGGTGAATTTTCTATTTCCCATCCACTCATCAAGATTTCTCTTGAAGAGGGCCATAAAAAATTAGGAGGGACTAGGCAAAAATGTGAGGTAAAATATAAGGACTTTCTTTGAGTAGTTATTTTTTGTGAATTAAGTTCCTGAATTGTTCATCTCCACTAAAATGTTAAATCTAGGATTAAATTAAATGGAAACTCATATAACCCCAAGCTCTCCACAGCACAGAAAAATAAAGAGATTACTTTAATGCAGTTTTAATTCTCAGTTTTCACCTACAAGCAACTGAAGATACCTTATTTAAAAAAGGCAGATAAGTGCTTCACATATCTTGCTGGCAATTTTTAAATCCTGACCTGTACCCTAAGTGTTTGCATACACTGTAGTAGCGACAACAAAATGTGGCTAGAATACTGGCACTTATTGCGCCGCTGGTAGAAATCTTTCATTCAAATACATGTCTAAACAATCAGCATGACATTCTCCAATCAGTAAAAAGGCACAAGCTCATTTACAAACAATCTGTAATTGTCAAGCTTGGCTATCCATTGATGCGCTCACACCAAATCCATAAGCAATCTGGAGAACTGTAACACTGGAATATTATTGTTGCTCACAATCCTACCCTACCTCATTGGGCTGTGCAAACAGTTAATTCCTCAACCCCAAGCAATCCTTTTAACAACTGTGTAGCCAGTAAGATGTGTTGCAAAACCTAAACACAGTCACAAAGAGTACTAATTATCTGCTAAATGCAGCATACATCGATTAATGAACTGGCATGAAATTAAGTTCTGCTCTGGTAGCAGTAAATCAGTTGGGGGTAAGGCAGTTGAAACAGGTGAGAAGGCATCATCCATTACCAGTCATTATTGAAAAGGAACTTTGACTGGAAATGGAAACACCATCGATCTAGGATTTTTTTTCACTGAAGCTACCCTTCTTAGCTGATATGTGCTAGAAAAAGGAGTGGCTTGAATACTCACCTTTAGAAGCTAAATACACCAACTCTGAGATCGCACTACATTGCCACTAGAAAAGTGGCACTGTAGAAGTAGAACTGTTTTACTGATGTCTTGTACAAAAGTCTTCAAAATAACCACGTATTGTGCTACAAAATGTCTAACATCCTGGAATCATTACAGGGTGGCAGGGGAACAAGGCTAACCAAAACAATGCTTGGGACTTTCCAGCATTACAAGACCAATCGCTTATCTTCTCCCTTTATATTATTTTCAAAAAGTCTTTCTAAGTCTATCATACTGAATTTAATAACTTTTAATTTACCACAACATGTACACATTGTGTTCTTCACTGCTCCGAAACTGTCACATTCATCATGGTTTATTGTTCTCTGACGTTCCCCTGATGTTTATTAGCACTTGTATCAATTATCTTACATTGCAGCACATGTGCATCATGTTAAATGATTAGTAGCAAAACACAGTCACACCTGCATATATTATTTATTTATTTATTTATTTTACATTTGTTAACTGGGTTAGTCCAGCTGAGCATTAGTTTGTTTTCAGTGGTGACCAGAGGAGAAAAGCTACGCAATCAGTATTAACATTTTACATAAAGTCAGCAAGAAAATTGCATTGGCAGTTAAAACAATTAGAGAAATAACATATTACAATAAAATTTTACGGAAAACAGTTGGGTACAAATGTCAGAGATCAAACTGCAAAAAACATTTACAACAAATCATATAGAAAAGCAGTAGAGTACAATGTCAGAATTTGTACAACAAAAACTTAGGTACAATGTCAATGTAGGGAAAACAGTGGTCATAATTTCTAAGTAGTTATATACAGTATAGGTACAGATGGAGCAGTAAGGTAATGTAGAGGTTAAGCAACGAGACAGAGAGGTAGATGAATATTAAGACAGACAGTGGAAGAGAAAGGAGGGATGAGAGACAAGCTAGGGTTAGGTAGTTTCAGGGAGCTATATATATATATATATATATATATATATATATATATATATATATATATATATATATATATATATATATCAGGGAAATATATATTCCCTGATATAGCTATACAAACGGCAACAGATGATCTACTTTATGATTCTATTATCTTCAGAGCAGACAGACTAGCTGAAATAAGTGTTTAAGGTTAATCATGCTGAGAGATGCCTCCACAAAAACAATATTAATACAATAAGACTTGCTTCTATTACAATTAACTGTTAGTCTGCTCATAAAGTTTAAACTGGGAAGAATTCTGGACACTACGTTTCTAGAGCTGCAATGAATAAAATGCTGAAGTAGTGCTAATAAATAAAAGGTTTCCACTCTTAAAAATGCTGCAAGATGTTTGCAGAAGAAAGGGTAAAAGGAGACACACATATCTACTTTATAATAATACAATTTTAATGACTTGTTGTGATCACGCTCATTAGAGCAATGAGACTTATGTGTAGGAGTACAGAATATAAAGACTTTACTCTTTCATTTGACCCTAATGAGCCTCGTGCTGATACTTCTCTATTAGGCTTTTAAAGAATAATAGTCAAATTACCCTACACTGTGTGCCTTTTTGATAATGATGCATTCCTGCTTTACTGCATGACTTCATCTAAATTACCACAGCAGACATACGTTTTTACAAATGTTTCACTATTTACAATTAAGCCAATTCCCATAACATTAAAACAACCCTACATGCGGGCATTCATTCCTGTCACAGAAAAAGTAAGATGAAAAATATATGCTCCTTACTTGGAATTACTACAGTCTTCCTTATTTGCACCTGAGATTTGAGAATTTGCTAAACCAGTAATAAGAATACTGAACTTCCCTCACTTTTCCATCAGTTCTGAGAAATTTTTCTTCCCTTTGTTTATTTCATTCTATGGCAAAGAGAGAGAGGTGGTGAAGGCTAAGGATAAGGCATATGAAGAGTTGTATAAAAGATTGGACACTAAGGAGGGAGAAAAAGGACCTGTACCGATTGGCTAGACAGAGGGACTGAGCTAGTAAAGATGTGCAGCAGGTAAGGGTGACAAAGGATAATGAGTGAAATGTACTCACAAGCGAGGAGAGTCTGTTGAGCAGATGGAAAGAGTACTTTGAGGGGTTGATGAATGAAGACAATGAGAGGGAGAGAAGGTTGGATGATGTGCGGATAGTGAATCATGAAGTGCAGTGGATTAGCAAGGAGGAAGTAAGCATAGCTATGAAGAGGATGAAGAACGGAAAGGCTGTTGGTCCAGATGACATACCAGTGGAAGCATGGAGGTGTTTAGGTGAAATGGCAGTGGAGTTTTTAACTAGATTGTTTAATGAAATCTTGGAAAGTGAGAGGATGCCTGAGGAATGGAGAAAAAGTGTTTTGGTACTGATTTTTAAGAATAAGGGTGATGTGCAGAGCTGTAGTAACTACAGAGGATTAAACTGATCAGTCACAGCATGAAGTTATGGGAAAGAGTAGTGGAAGCTAGGTTAAGAAGGGAGGTGATGATTAGTGATCAGCAGTATGGTTTCATGCCAGGAAAGAGCACTACAGATGCAATGTTTGCTCTGAGAGTGTTGATGGAGAAGTACAGAGAAGGTCAGAAGGAGTTGCATTGTGTCTTTGTGGATTTAGAGAAAGCATATGACAGGGTGCCTAGAGAGGAGTTGTGGTATTGTATGAGGAAGTCGGGAGTATCAGAGAAGTATGTAAGAGTGGTACAGAATATGTACGAGGGTAGTGTGACAGCGGTGAGGTCTGCAGTGGGAGTGACGAATGTGTTTAAGGTGGAGGTGGGATTACATCAAGGATCAGCTCTGAGCCCTTTCTTATTTGCAATGGTGATGGACAGGTTGACAAACGAGATCAGACAGGAGTCACCATGGACTATGATGTTTGCAGATGACATTGTGATCTGTAGTGAGAGTAGGTAACAGGTGGAGGAGACCCTAGAGAAGTGGAGATATGCTCTAGAGAGAAGAGGAATGAAGGTCAGCAGGACTAAGACAGAATATGTGTATGTGAATGAGAGGGAGGATAGAGGAATGGTGAGGATGCAGGGAGTAGAGGTGGCGAAGGTGGATGAGTTTAAGTACTTGGGATCAAGAGTTCAGAGTAATGGTGAGTGTGGAACAGAAGTGAAGAAGAGACATCAGGCAGGATGGAGTGGGTGCAGAAGAGTGTCAGGAGTGATTTGTGACAGATGAGTACCAGTAAGAGTGAAAGGGAAGGTCTACAAGAGGGTAGTGAGACCAGCTATGTTATATGGGTTGGAGACAGTGGCACTGACAAAAAGGCAGGAGTCAGAGCTTGACGTAGCAGAGTTGAAGATGTCATGATTTGCACTGGGTGTGACGAGGATGGACAGGATTAGGAATAAGTATATTAGAGGGTCAGCCCAGGTTGGAAGGTTTGGAGACAAAGCCAGAGAGGCAAGATTACGTTGGTTTGGACATGTGCTGAGGAGGGATGCAGAGTATAGTGGGAAAAAGATGCTAAGGATGAAGCTGCTAGGTAAAAGGAAAAATAGGGAGGCCTAAGATAAGGTTTATGGTTGTGGTGAGAGAAGACATGCAGGTGGTTTGTGTGACAGAGCAAGATGCAGAGGACAGGAAGAAATGGAAACTGTCGATCTGCTGTAGTGACCCCTAACGGGAGCAGCCAAAAGAAGAAGTTGTTTATTTCATTCTATCAATTTCCCTTAACCAAAGAACTGTTAAAGGCATTTGTGCATTCCCTGTGGTAAGTACTTGGTAAATATTCAGCAATTAGGGGGAAAACACATTCTGAATCCTCTTACTTTTTTCCTTCTCCAATCCCAGTCAGCCATTTCTAAACAAAGAAAACAAAGTTGGTTCCAGAATTATTCTTCAGTATTGTCGGCTTGCCCATGTTACCCATGCATCTCACTGACACTTGGGCCCCATCCTTCCAGTAATGCCTTTCACCTGACACTATATTGTGGCTTGGAACAGTTTCTTCTACTTTCATTGTGATTAACCAGTCATCGTTGAGGTATTTCCTCTTTCACTCGATGACGTGATGATGTAAAAGCAATATCAACATCGTGTATATGGTACCAAGATCTTGATGAAGGCCATCTGTTGGGCTCTCTTCTCCAATATATTCCCCATGGAAAGGGAGTTGTCCCTTGGATACTAAAACCCTTGGCTTCCAGTAAGCTCTTTGGTTACCTGGATAAATCAACAAATACAACGTCAGCCAGCACTGCAGTCTGGGGTCTTCCCAAAGCATTAGAAAATACTGCCAGTTTTGAATGTACTACTTGTACTCCTTCCTTGAAGTACAGTGGTATAGGAATTTATAAGCAAATCAATCTAGACAATCTCTTATTGCAAAGTCTGAGAACGTCCACTGGTGGACTAGTAAGAGGTAAATTGTGCCTAGCATTTAGGGCTTCTAAAGAAGAAGTGTAAAGGAAATGCACATGTCTTTCATTAAAAGATCAACCTGTAGAATGAGAAAAGGAATTTTGTTCAGAGCAAAAATTAACAAATCTAAAAAAGAGAGTTTTAATACCTAAAGTATACTAAGACTGTGGAACATTTCTTCTCCACTGATATGGAAATCAAAAACCTTGAAAATGTTTAATAGTTCATAGGTCCATAGGAGATTACAGGCCAACTGCTTAAGAGCCCTTACAAGCCTGGCCAGTATAACCCGATTTTACCCAATATATGGCCCCAAGAGGATGGCATGGGTTTGTGCATATGCCTTGAGTATCTTACAGAGTGCCCTGTCCATAAGGGACATATGCACTACCCAAAGTGTGAATTTGGGATTCCCCATCCACTGATTTAAACTACATTTGAAGATGACCAGGGAAGGGCTCTGATTAATGTGAACAGGAAGCCTGCTCAAAAGAAGGGGCAATCTCTGAAACACATATTTGTCGCTCGAGCATATTTTGAGTTGCTGACTAATTTTAGATCCCTTGATCAGATGACCCTCAGGCTGTTGGACTTGCAGATATGTAGCAGCTCTATCAGGGCTGGATTTAGGAGTGTCCTGTGGATCACCCATTAATAGTCAGTAAGTGACAGAGTAATGGGATAGGGCTTTTAGTCTGTCCATGCAAGATGTGAAGGCTACCAGCCCAGCTAGCTAGAATTTTGTAAATAATTCTATGTCATTATAAATATTAATATGATCTATAGGCTTGTCTACAAATGCAAGTAACTTGTATGTTATGTGCTGAGCTTTAAAAATGTAACCACAGTGCACCCTGCTGGAAAACAGCAGAAAATGTATATGGACTATATGCCTGTGTAAATGTATGTTTTCATAGTAGAAATTGGGACATACAGAGCTAACTTGCAAACTCTGAGAAAATAATTAAAGAGTTTTACGATTGGGTTTACCACATCTAAAAGACAGAATGTCTACATTTAGAGTCTTTTTCTATTGTCTTGAGACAGAGATAATTATTAGATTTCACATGTAAAGTGTTTTGTACTGCTCTATGGCTTACTAGCAGCTGTGCATCTGAGAGAGAAGTATTTTTCACAGACACATGTTAAATTCTAAGTTCCTGTTGAGGTGACAAGAATGATGTAATCTGAGATAACGCAGCAGAAATTTTTGTTAGTAACTTAAGAACTATCTCAGAGAGAAAGTCAGTGAATTTTATAGCTTGTCTTGGATCTGAACACATCCATCTACAGCACTTCCCATCTGTATTTGCCTTGCTCTGTAAGAAAGACTTAGATCATAGTATATCTCTTAGAGATAGATAGGAATATAGTAAGATCAGTCTAGATGTTTTCTGTATTTATGTGAGACTGTCCTGCAATGTTGTTTTAAAATATTTCCTGTGATCCTGAACTCTGTTGTCACTGTATTGAGTTATTGAGTATTGTTGTGTTCTTTTATTATTTGTTATTAAATAGTTTTAAACTTTTAATTGTGGCTGGTTTGTTTATATTATTTGAAATATTTAAGCTCATAGAGTACTTGCATATGTACTTGGGGACACTGTATAGGCCACTCTTAAATAGCCTTAGTCTTTGACACACGTACCATTTGGATAATAGTAACATTAAACAGTAGAATTGGTCACACTTTGTGAGGGCCTTATAGCAGCTGATAAGTAGTGGATGGTGGGAGCTGGTACTACCTTATAGTCTGGGCAGAAGGGGGCATAGCTAGTGAACCTGTGCCAGTCTTCCCCAGGAGTGTCTGTGTGTTGGTATATAAGTGTAAGTGTGTGTGTGTGTGTGTGTGTGTGTGTGTGTGTGTGTGTGTGTGTGTGTGTGAGCTATACTTGGGCAGGGACAACAAGCACTGGTTGGACAGAGAGAGTGCTGGAGGTTTTGGCTTGACCACTCGGCTGAGATCATAACCCTATAGTTGTGCCAGTGGGGAGTCTTATTGGGGATCTGAAGAGAAAGGGAGAAACCAGCCCCAGACTGACTGACTGTGATCTTTGTGCACTCTTAACAGAAATTGTACTGGACTGTGTGTGCACTTGTCATCCTCCCAATGTGCACATCTCTCACTGGTGTTAGTGGGGAGGATTGAGGCATCTTGATTACTGGGCCAGTGCAGGGGTGTCACACAGGACATGTTGTTTATACCCTGTATTTTCTTGTGATGAACCTTTGTGGTCGCTCCAGCTGCTATAAGTGCCTAGTCACACATTGTACTCTATTATTTATTTGTCCTTTGTTAACCGGGTTAGTCCACTAGGCTGGGGGGGCATTTTCAGTGAAGACCAGAGGAGAAAAGCTCCATAAACACATGATAAAAAGGTGATGTCAAAAATAATACACATATCATAACAAAACCAAGTTACATTACAAGTTTAAAAACATAAAAAGGGCAAGATAAAATGACATGTAACATTAATACCCTGTAGATAATCATTAAAAGTATCGACAAAACTCTACAAACACAAGATAAAAAAGATTATTCCAAAAAAAAATAATACTCATATATCATAACCATACCAAGTTACATTGCAAGTTTAAGAACATTAAAAATGGCAAGATAAAGAGACATGCGAGTCTAATGAGGGCTGAGTACAGCAGAACTATAATTTCCTTGGATCTAGATGCCATATCATTACTTATACGTTGTGCCACATAAAAGGACTTCCTCACCACTGTAGAGACATGGCGGTCAATGTTCAGGCTACTATTTCTCTCTGCACCTAGATCTCTCACCTCATCTACTCTTAGGGGTGTGCTACTGATGTTGTATTTTGCTGAAGTATCTGACTTCCCAAAAGGTATGATAATGCATTTTTCGCATTTAATTTTAGTCCATGGTTTTGGCACCAATCATTTTTCTGATCTAAACCCCGTGAAGGATATCTATATCAGTGGGGATTCAGTGACTGCCCCCAGCTTTCAGTCATCAGCAAAATTTGTCATACAGAGGCCTTCCACATTAGCCTTGACTTCAAAGATGTATATTCCGAAAAGGAGCAGTCCCAGCATTGAGCCCTGTGGCACACCACTAGTAATTGGCCTCTTGCTGGATCTGGATTCACTCACTTTAACCACGTCTGCTATCCATGAAACAACTGGCTCGCTATCTGGTGATGTAGAGATTTATGCCCAGCTTTGTGGTTTTACTTATAATAGCGGAGTGGAGAAACTGTGTCAAATGCCTTGGCCAGGTCCAAGGTAGATGCTATGTACTGTTTTACAGTCATTCGTGCCCTTAGAAACTTTCTTAAAGAAATCCACCATATTTGTTAAGCATGACCTGCCCTAAACAAAGATGAACTGGGTTGGGTCCAGTCTTGGAAGTTTCTGATGTCATTATTTATCAGGTCCATGATTATTCTTTCCATTCCCTTACATACAAAACCAGTCAAACTAGTCTGTAATTTCCCACGTCAGTAGATGCCACTCCTTTATGCAGGGGGATTTATATTGGAAAGAACAAGTACTTATATAATGCACAAGAGACTGCCATGTTAAAGGTCTAGCCAACCAATGATGGCAAGGTATTAACTATGTGACTAGGCAGAATGCTTGATCAAAGACCCTTTTTGAATTTATCTCTGCAAAATGTATTGTGAAAAGATTATGTATGCATCCTCATAGAAGAAGCAAATTTCAAGCAGGTAAACAAAGTCATTGTAGAAAACTTTACAGGAAACTTTAAAAAGAACTACTAAATAGAATAAATTATTATATTGGATAAAGTAATAAATGTTTACTGACTGCTTGGTTTCAAGTTCCAATACAAACATGATAACTGCCATAAAAGTAGTGTGTGGCTGTGTCCTTAAGGTGTCATCCTTTAGATGAGATTTTAAGATGAAGTAACAAATTACCTGAGATAATGGCAGCTAATGTGGATTATAATAATTCCTCCTGACACTTGCTGGGTTAAAAAGAAGGACATTTCCCTGATGCCATAGCCAAATTACCACATAATCAGTATAAATTCCTCATTGAGTACACACTGAAAACAAGGTATATGCTTAGCAAGATAATAAAGAATTACAAAATGTAAATACATGAAGACCTGCTATGCAGTAATAGCAATGAGTGGGAAAAGATGAGAGGTGCTAATATAAATGACTTGCGAGAGGGGGTAAGAAGCACCTTGGTGCATTTTTATAGATATACTGAAGAAGGAGTCAGAACAAAGAGAAAAGATTTAATAAAACAAATAACTGAAAAAAATAAACTACATTTGTTAACTAGGTAAGCCCAGTGGGAACATACAGTCCATTTTTCAGGGGCAAACCGAGAGAAATGTCTCATTAACTTGCTCAGAGTTGTACAGCAGACAAATGTAGGTTGTGGGACTCAAATCCACAACTACTGCAGGATCTTAAGTATAGCATCACATAGCCTTAAATGTATGTGCCAAACTGCCAGAAAGGAAATTTGGGATGGCTATAAAAGTAACTGCTTGGAGGCAGTACAGTACAATACTTAAAAAAGGCAAATAAATGAGATACCCCAGCAAGAGATGAAAACTTTTCCAAGATGTCAGTGAGCTAGAATTAGGGAAGAAATAGAACATCAAGAGGTAAACAGAGATGTGGTGGAGAAAGGGTGACCAAAGAGAAAAGTTGTACAATACTGTTGACAGAGGCAGATACAGAGAAAACCAAAGGGAAACTGTTTATAATACCCTCTCAAATAACCTTCCTCCATGGGCTTCCACTGAAAATGTGTCACAGCCAAGCTTGGGCATCAATATTATCAAAACATAAATTTCACCAAAAGCAAAACTACATTCTGCTTGTAATCAAGAACAGCTTAATGCCAAAGCTGTAGTATTTACTCCTTTAAAAATGCTGTTGTGTTCTCTTGTGGTTGCATAATATTTTCTGCATGCAAACTATTATCAGATTGTCTACAGTGAAACTGATAGAGGCTTCCATGCTGTTCCATTAGGTATATAACTTTTCACCAAGCATGTTATCTAAAATACCACTGAGGAACAAAACCCAATTCCCCAAGTGCCACAGAGTGCATGCTGATTAAGTGATTTGCTCAGTTTCACAGTAGACAAAAATAAGCTGAAGGAATCAATCCATGTTCCCCCTCAAGTGTTTGGCTGTGCCTTGTATAGCCACAGATGCCTTGAGTTGATATTTCATTTCTTTATGACGTGAGACGCATTTCCCTAGACTATATGAAGAGAGACATCATGGAACTCTTGGAATATGTGACCCAGGCTGGTATGAGCCTAGCACTGAGCAGCATTTTACCTTCTCCAAGGATGATGCCATAATGCAAACAGGCTCCCCATCCTGGTTTGTCACCTATGTTTTGAATGGACACAGGTAGCCTGTAAATGGTTCATCTCCCAGGCCCCTGCTTGTAAATGTTTCACCTTCCAAGCTCCTGCGTACACTTATCAAGGGTACTAGAACTTGCCAGAGATTTGGGATGCATGGCTGGGCTTAAAAAGGCCTTTGTGGTCATTCGTCTAGTAAACACCTATAAACTGCTCATGGCCTTAATCCTCTATACTAACTGCCACCCTAAAGACTACTACTATTTCTCACAGTGCACCTCTGCACGTGACCTGTGCTAAAAGCGGGTTCTTGTTTGCTGTGCTATAATTTTTAAAGAATCTTCGTTGTCTACTCTTTATATAGTAGAAACCATTAGTTCTTGTAAGGATGTGTACTGGATGGATTGTGTTGAGGAATTCTGTGTTGGTGTACTGTATTTTACTTGTTCAATAAATGTGCAATGAGCTGTATGCATAGTTATCTTTCTCATTATACAAGAAGCACTGCATTCAGCTTGAGTTACTGCAAACTTTAACCTGTACAGCGCAAAACAGGCACCATACTGCAACTCTGAACAATACTTCTCTTGGTTTTATTAAATAGCTGGCTCACTAAACAACAGATAAAATATTGTAACACACAGTTCAGAGTGCACCCTAAACTTGGTCTTAGTATTCTCTGGCTCCAATACCTCCAAGCTACAAATCACTCCCAGTAAAATTTGCTGCTTATATAACTTATCTACTTTACTCTTATTGACAATATTTTATTTTCTGATTCTGTTCAAGTAGTTAATTTGGCATCACCAGGCATAATTAATAGTCAAAGATGATAATGGCCTGCTAATATTTCCAACTGTTTTTTCTCTTATTTTGCATTCATGTAGTAGTTATGAACAGTGTCACATTTATAAATAACCTGCAACTTGATTTTACATCATGTTGGAAAAGGGTCTCTGGACCACATCAATTGGTGTAAAAAGAAAGTGCACATAACAATACAACTATGATTATCCTGCATGTCCATTAACAGCAAACACACCTCCAAGAGTCACAACAGTACAGACTTCAAGCCCTTGTAAAGCCCATTGAGACTGCATTAACCTACAGTAATGTTTTAACAACAGGTGTTTTGATTGGCAGGCATATGGACACTGTCTTCATCAGGCCAGATAAAAATAAGATGACAGCTTCATGGTTAAGAGGGCTATAGCCCTGACTATGCCACAGGCAACACAAACTTGATTATGGGCTTAATTGCTTTTAGAGGCTGACCAGGCAGGATGGGAGTGACAGGCTGTTGCTCGTTTCCCAATCCTGATGGTTTGAGGCAGCTCTGGCTTGCTACACTGGTGATAACTATTTGCAAATCTACGTATTCACTTAGTTGAGCAGATGATATCCCATCTGGCCATTGCTTTTATGCATTCGCACTAAGTGACCCCCTCAGGAGGCAGCAACTGTGGGCTAGGAGAAGACACCAAGGGGGATGGAGGAGACCACACCTCATGACCAGCAAGGTGGTTCCTTCCCTACCATCCAATATTCAAAAGGGAACAGAGGACTTAACTGGGTTCCTGAGCTGTAGGGCACTTACTTAGACCAGAAATACCCAGCTCCCATTCTGACAGAATGAACAGGCCATTTGGGTGAAGGTACAGAAACCATCCTCCAAAGCCTGGGGGGGGGGACTGCTTGTTGGCAGATTTCTGCAGCAAGTAGTCAGGATGTAGCAAATGCTCCAAGATCCCTCCATCCTGGGGAAAACAATTATGAACTGTCCGTGGTTAATACTGGGGGCATGGGGGTGGGGTCAATGATCTTAGACACTCTACCCAGAATGCAGGATATAATTAAGCTTACTATATACCTGTCCAATGCAGGAAATAAATTGATCTTCATTGGCATTCTATCTTTACCAAGAATGATGCCAACATTCAAAGACATAATTGGCTACATAGCTCTCGTCATAATAATGGGATCTAGTATGTGCCAGATTGAGAATAACATGGCTGGCAAGACTTCCTGCTTTGCCAATGATAGTCTACATCAGTCTTACTAAGGATTTTGCATTCTAGCTAAAGCCTGTGCTGTCACCAAAGTGCCTTTTTATGCAGTCATCTGTTGGACATTCCAACCTATTAAATCTTAATTCAGAACACATTAAAATGGCTATTCTTGAGGATCTCCTGTAACTTGAACACATTCATTGACATGTAATTACACAGACATGGTTTCAAAGAAATGAAAGCATTCCCTTTACTCCTAGGTTTAATGTTCAATCTTATATTCAGACCTACTAGCAACCATGGGAAACATCATCTTGTCCCCTTTCGAGTGCAATAGCTACCTTAACACATAAGATGACATCCTTCACTTCAACAGCTTTCTACTGAGGGACTTCATCTATCAGTATACAAGCTGACCTACACTGCCAATGATTGCATGCCCAATGCTTCCTTGACATTATAAATACTAAGGTACAGTTGTGCGAGTTCCATTTACCATAACAGCAGATGTTCAAATCCCCCACTGCTGCAGCAGCCTTTGGTTATATGGGTTGTATCCTACCCAGGATATAAGAACCAACCAAGCTTCACAAAGCTCTGGCTCCCACCAACACCTACACTCTTGACTGCTTACTGGCTAGCTCTTTAGATTAAAATCAGCAATCAGATTGTAAACAATCTCAAGACTTTCTTGACCATAGAGAGAGAGAGAAAGAGCTTACTCATCCCTGGGCCTCTAAAAGAAAAACAGCAATAAATAACTTATTATCTGAACAACTAACTACATAGAGAAGTAGAGGGTTGCAGCTGCTACAGCAGCGAGGAATTCAAACTACTGTTATGGCAAGGGCAACTTACACAACTGTACTATGTTCATCATTTGCACTGCTGCAGTAGCATTTGGCTATATGGGTTGATTACCAAAGCTTGTCTGGCCTGGGAGGAAGAGGGATAAGGGACCTGGAACCCCTGGAGAATGGTCCTAGCAAAGCCAGTTCTGGGCCTGGAAAGGGAATCCAGTTTGCAATGTTTTGTAAAAGTACATACAGAAGACCATGTTGCTGTCTCTAGAATGCTTCTAGAGTTCACACCTTTCCAGTAAACCATCTTAGAATGTTTTCTTTAGGGGACTCAAAGAAGCAACATGCCCCTAATAAACTACTTAAGCATAATCAGAAGTTATAGGCAGACAAATGGAAAATAAGCAGAAATGGCAGTCAAATGGGCATTAGTAAAAGAAAATAACTCAGACATAATCAGAATCTATATATGACACAAACCATAAGAATCCATATATCACACAAACTTTATCACCTGTTGTATCTGTTTATCTCTGGAGTATTATTATACTTAAGTACTTTTGGTTACTTTAATATTCTATACACTGCTGACAGAGTAAATTAAACAAAGTGCAGAAGCAAACATACTGGCCAATTATAGTAAAACCTAAGGCAAATTCAAACCTTCTGCATTACAGCAGCAGAGGAAAACCTTTCTCCAAGTTGCAAGACTGTTTTAATAGCAAGTCTCTACACCACATCATCACGTAAAAAACATTATAATTTGCTGTAAACAGTCAAAAGCTGCAAGAATGAAAGCCTTCAAACTGGAATCAATAACCTTGCCTTGTTAAAAGTTCAAAATATGTGAGTATGACTCATTTGCACAAAGGGTAAACCAAAGCTGCTAACTTTAGCCAAAAGGAAGTTATTAGAAAGATACTTGCTTTTTTATTTCAGAAATAATTTTTGAATGGGAGTGGGATTGAGAGAATGCATGAAGGAGACAGTGACAACTTACAGTAAAAGTTTCTATGGCCAAAGCATTGTGACAGGAAAGCAGGAATCAAAATCAGCAAATGGTGATTACAGTGAACTGCAACTAGATCTATCATTAAGCACCAGCATCTGTATGGTCTAGTTAAAAATTATACTGTTGAATTTTTATTTGTGACAATGTGAAACCTTTCTGCTGCTAAATGCGCAAAAGTATTCAAATGGGGAATGCAAGCAACATAAACCTGTCATGCCAATAAACATAATTTGCATCCAACTGACCACAGCTAACATTCAAAGAACAAAGAATTAATTTTTGTTTGTCTGAATTACTGGATCAATGGGATGCTGTCTGTGATGATTTAGAGATGACTTGTTTTCAGTATAGAGACTTAAAAGACTTTAAGGTTACGTGAATGTCCAAGCATTTACTTCATGATAATGTGCATTTTCAGTTGAGAAGCCAAGTGCTCCTGATTCTTACATTTTTCAGAGCCCTCTGTCTGAAATATCTTTGGTTAAAAACTCTATGTGGGATTCTAACTTGATAAATAATAATGAACTTGTAAAATGTTTCGGTTTAGCTCCCTGACATCAGATGGAATTTATGGGGCAAGTTTTCTAATTAGCCCTGTGCCTGACATTTCTGAGGTAACACACATTTTCTTCATCTGAAACCTGGAATTTGGCACAATCAAAATGGTCAAAAATGTGAATACTGGTTAAGAAATATAAATGAAAAGCCACTCCTGTAGTGCAAAGGGATAAAGACTTGACTACGGCTAGCCACCTCAAGTTCAATTGGCAGGTTAGGCGACTGACGGAGCATCAGGGAAGTGATGGGTGCGTGCCCATCCCAAGTGGGTGGATGCTCACTGATATGCTGCCTAAGGGGGGGGGGTGTTCCAAAGAGAGGAATTGCACTTAGATGTAAATGAGTGTGGTGGGTGGGGAAAAAGAAGTGGGTAGGTCATAAACAAATACCCCCCCCCCCCCGAAGGAAGTACAAATGAATGGAGCCTCCAGGACACCCTCAAAATCCACGACCAGCCTCAGCAAAAACAGAGCGAGTCTGTGAGGGAGATTTGAAGTAGCTGACAGACCCAGCATGAGCGTTGGGTACTGGGGGCCAGGCCAGTGGCAATGAGGTCTGAGGGGGCAAAAAATGTGAATCAAAGAAAGCCCAGTGGAAGACCTACAGTATGTGGTCCATTTTGACTTACGAAAGGAAAACCTTCAGAAAGGTGACATCCACATATTTTTAACAAGAGGGTTATAAATCTGACATTACTAGACTCTCACTCAAACAACCTACTGAGAAAACAGAATTAGTGTTCAAGTGGCATGCACAGCCTGAACAGGGTATGCCTGTATGAAGCAGTCATCCAAATATGGGTAAATGTCAGCTCCCGGAGTTCAGAGATAAGCAAATACTGGCACCAGGCATATGATGAAAACTATGGGATAATCTATGCTGCTTTTCCTTATTACATGTTGCTGGATTGACCAGCTCTAAAGAGATAACCTTACTACTAGTCACAAAGAATTTTTTTTTCTTTTATTTTTATTTAAATGAATTTCATCTTTGTGCTTTTAAAGTGCATTTACTATTAATCAGTTAACATCATTTATTGTGCCAGAAATATGCTCATTTGGGACACATTATGGCTTTTTTCCCCTTGTGAAAGTTGGAAACTGCTGTTTTTCTGGATGTTCTGCCTTCTTCAGGCTTAATTTACAGTTGATTTTTGTGAATGACTGCTATTTAACAGCAGCTTTTAAACTGTGCTGCATTGCAGGTACTGCTGCTCTCTTTGGCATTTCCTTGATATATACTGCTACCATTACTGACTAGTTTCTAACCAGATCCAACCCTGGTTCTAGTGGCAAGTACAAAAGTGTTTTGAATTCAACTCCATCTGTGTGCTTTTTAAAGTGCATTTACTACTAACCTATTAATATTGTTTATTATGCCATTTTTTTCTCATTTGAGACACATTTTGGCCTTTTTTTCTGTGAGAATATGAAAATTGTGGGTGTTTTGTGCCTTCTGTTTACTCCAAGCATAATTTACTGTCATACCTTTTGAAGTATGCATGGCATCTGAACCCCACCCCCTCCCCAAATATATTACTAGTAGCATCAGAGAGCTTGCTATTCTAGAGCATACCGTGTGTAATTTTTATGATTTGATCAGTCTTTATTATAATGAATTCATGTTATTGCTTCCATACTACTTTAACTTTATGTTGTACCATACTATAGCTCTCTATTATCCTCAGATCATAGTGTGTAACTCAGCCCTCATACTGTTGTCACTAAACTGAATTCATGTACTATCCTCATACTTCAACTGCATGCTATTCCAAACTATACTTGTGTATTTCTCTTGGATTACAACGCATGACATAATTTCTCCCTGTAGTATCAAGTAGTTGTTGCATTAGTTTCACATATTGACCACCTACTTCTACATCCCCTCACAGCATTTTATTTACTTAACATATCTGCTCTACCTACTGACTACATTGGTTCAGCATATTATTCCTTCCATCTACAATTTGATCAACCTGGCAAACATAGAAGCACAATCTATTTTCAAATTCTCTGCTGCTACCATGTTCACTGACAATTGTTTAATTCTTCTTATAAATGATTACATACATGAGAGGTGCAAGTACCTATTAACTCTGAGGGCTAATGTCCCTTTAAAGACAGAAGACTGTAACTAGTATGTTGTCAGTTCTGGTACTCAGCTTCATACAACCATGCCTACCATATCCTAGACAAACAAATAAGCCTTCTTACACTAAGGTACTTAAAAAGTCTCATCTAAATCACAAATGCCTTTTAGTTTACAGTTTGGTTTACAGGACAGTCACTGTCACAGTAGCAGGCAAACTCCTCAACTGAAAATACAGTTTCTAAAAGGAGTCACTCAGCTGGCAGACAGAAGCACTTAAGGTAGCAAAACTGTGGCAACAATTTAGTAACAATGCAGTTATAGGTAACTCCAAAGTCAGACACACAGATGCACCACTCACCAAGCTAAGTAAAGGAAGAGCGACGGTTAGCTGCCTATCTGGTGCCAGGATCCGCAGTCTTTCTAGGACCCACAAAAGTTCCTTCACCCTAACCATACAAATTACATGGTCGTTGCTCACGTGGGAGTGACTGACTTGAGACATACCCTCCCTGGATCATATGAAGAGTAACATGACCGCGCTCTCACATTATTCATCTGAAATTGGTGTGAAACAAGTACTGAGCAGTCTCATACAATCTCCAAGAATGATATCACAATATGAACAAAAGATAACTGATTTTTAGCAACATCAGCACAAAAAGAGATATTCATCACCTCTGTTGAGTTTGTTATGGATGGCCTGCACCTTTCTCCTCATGGCTTCTGGATACTGTGAAGGACCTTTTATTCACTCATAGTTTCTTTTTAGGCAAAGTCAGTCTCCTCAAATTACCCGCATAAATAATAAAAAAAAAAAAAAACTGTACAAACATAATGCAACTCTATGCTAGAAGCCTAAAGAAGAAGTTGCACACCTTAAAGGCATTTTTGACTTTTAAAAATACAGGTATCTGTATGATTACTGAAACATGGTTTAAGAACAATAATAGCACCCCCACAGTGCAGGGTTACAGTGCCTATCACTCTTTCTGATCCACCATGAGAAATGACGGTGTTAGTGGAGGGGACGTATCTGTATTCCTAAAAAGCCGATTCATCTCCAGACTCTTAAGACAGGAAAATTATCTTAAACTTCTCCATATTCTTTTTATGGTAAATAGAACTCCATACCATATTATAGCCAGCTGCTAATCCCCCTCCATGTCACCTACAAGTCATGAAGTATATCAAACAAACTGACATCTCTGCCTATGGAGCCTAACACTATTCTCTTGGGTGACTTCAGCCCTGCCGCCACTAACTGGGAAATGTAAATCACCTCAAATAAATACACATACAGACTCCAGGACTTCATTAATGCTAACTCCCTTGACCAAATGGTTCTAGTCCCACCTAGGGGTTAAAAAATATTACACCTGGTTCACACTAAGAGTGCCACTATGTGCTCAACACCTACAGTTGCCATCTCACTGGTTAAATCCGATCACTGTTCAGTAACACTCACTATGTGAATAAAGCCCAATTTACTACAAAACCATCTTTAGAGACTACACTAAGGCAAACCTAATTCAGTTAACAGATTACTTAATGAAATTTACCCCCCCCCCCCCGCACTTTGATCATCTATGCTGCCACAATTGTGGATAATTTTTATGCCCACCTCAAAGCATGCATCAAGGCATCTGCCCCATAAAACAAACAATGCCAAATTCTGGAATAAACCTCTATGGTGGAACCCTAGTATAAACAAAATGTACAATAACAGGAAGAATCTCAGCCCATAAAAACAAACTGAATGCCCCATCATCTAGAGGTGGAGTTAAAAAAGATCAGCAAATAACTCAGAAACAAAATACCTTCCTCCAAAAGTCAAGTATGAACTGAAAATTGTTACCTCTAGTAAAGCCATCAACAAAGCCTTTGTCAACAACCTTAGAGGTAATGCCCAACACTGCTTAAAGCTAATAGATAACATTTACTCATCTTCTGAGGACATAACCAACATATTAGTACACAAACAAAGCTGTAACTTTACTCTCATACGTACCTCTAACATTCCTAACTTATCAGCACACTCATACCATCCCATCGGATATCCTCTAAGCAGATTCTCAATCCTCTCCATAAGGCTAAAAACACTTGTTTTATGGGTCCTGATAATGTGTCAGGTTGCCTTCTTGACAGCAACAGACACTGTCTTGTAGACTCACTACCAAGACTATTCAACCTCAGCTGCTCCATTGCATTCATGCCTATGGAATGGAGAACTGTGGTAATCATTAGGTTCATACTAGGCTATCTGCCCTAGGGCATTCATAAGCCTAGCCAGAATGTGTTTGGCTTCCGCCACCCATTTTAAATTTATTTTGCTATGCCCTTTTTCGAGGTTAGTATACTGTGCCTCTGTCTAACAGTGACACAGAAGTGATACCCGGGGTAAACCTACAATCTCCCATCCACTCATCAAGATTCCTCTTGAAGAGAGTCAATGAGGGACTCTGCCTAACCTGGAATGGGATTTTATTCCAGAGTGAAGGGAGTCTCTGGGTTATGAATCTGTCCCTCCAGCAAGTCCTATTTATTTCAGTGCTGCGGTTCAAGTCTCTCGAGCGCGTAGCTCGATGGGATTTGGATTTTCTGAGGTGCAGCATGTCCATTAATTCCGGGTTGGACATGGCTTTATACGTCAGGCACAGATTGCCTCTGAACAGGCAGTATGCCACTGAGTAGAGCTGGAGTTTCTTTAACCGGGCAGCATATGGCATCTGTTTGAGCCTTTGATCCTCTTGGTGAGGTACTTTTGGGGTCTTTCCAGTTGCTGCAGGTGTCTGGTAAGGTACATCCCAAAAGGGGCATTGTACTCAATTATGGGCCTGATGAGGGATGAGTAAAGAGGCACAATGACCTCCCCTGATCTAGATGTGAATCCCTTCATGATTAGGTGGGCTATATAAAATGTTTTTCTAACCACTTTGGCCACGTGGTTGTCAAATGAGAGATTGCTATCAACTTGGGTCCCCAGGTCCCTAATTACCTCTTCTGTACTTAATGGATTACCACCTATGTGGTAATTTGTGGGCACTTTGTTTTTGCCAAAGGAGATGACTATACACTTTTTGGCATTTAGCTTGAGGCCATGGCTCTGGCACCAGTTGTCTGTTTCTATGAGGCCCTTTTGGAGGATGCTTGTGTCGGCTGGAGAGTCGAATATGGTGCCCAGTTTGCAGTCATCTGCGAACTTGGTCAGCCACAGTCCTTCCGTGTTGGCCTGTACCTCCGAGAAATATATACCGAACAAGAGAGGTCCCAGGACCGAGCCTTGTGGGACACCACTTGTAACGGGCTTGGAGTCTGACATGGCTCCAGCAATTCTAACCATGTGGGTTCTATCCTTGAGCCAGTTTGCAATCCATCTAGTGACATAGGGGTTTATATTTAAGCTGGCGAGCTTATCTATAATGCCCGAGTGGGGTATTGTATCGAAAGCTTTTGCGAGGTCCAGGTAGGCTGCGTGGACCACCTTCCCCTCATCAATGGCTTTGGTGACTGTTTCAAAGAAATCAACCAGGTATAAGAGGCAGGATCTGCCCTTAACAAAGCCGAACTGGGTAGGATCCAGTGTCTGTAGGTCCCCAATATCTTTATTTATGAGGTCCATGATGATCCTTTCCATAACTTTGTAGACCAAGCTAGTCAGGCTTATGGGGCGATAGTTTCCAGGATCCGTTGAGGCACCACCTTTATGGAGAGGGACCACTGTTGCTGTACGCCACTCTTTGGGCACATATCCTGTAGTAAGGCTGAGATTGAACAGTAGTTTTTTGTTTGGGTTTAGCTCTTCTTGGAGTTCATGTAGGACGCAGCCTGGGACACCGTCTGGTCCCATTGATGCTGTGTTTTTTGCTTTGGAGAGGGTGGCTCTTACCTGAGCATCTGAGATGTCAGGGGGGCAGCACTCTGCTGGGATAGATATTTGCCCTTTTGGTGGGGGGGGGGGGAGAAGTTTGCGCTGAACCTGTCAGCTAGGATGTTGGCAATGTCTGTGGGTTCAGTGTATTTTTTGTCATTTTGGACTAATTCTGAGCATATCTGGGAATTACCACCCAGGTTCCTAACATAACTAAAGAAGGCCTTGTGGTTATCCTTATTGTCCTGTGCAATTTTTCTCTCGAAGCTGGCCTTAGACAATTTTATGAGTGCCCGTAGTTTTTTGCTAATACTGATCAGTGATGCCTTCCCTTTTTTGGATTTTGCTCTATCATTTAGTAGCTTCCTCCTTCTATTGTATAGTTTGTTTATGGCTGGGGTCCACCAGACAGGACGTCTGCCTTTGGAGGATTGGGTCTTGGTTTTATTTGGGATCGCATGATCCATGCATTCCTAAAGGTGTTCATAGAATGCGTTTATAAAGGATTCTGCGGTCTGGGCCGTATTTTCCACAGGCCCGGGAGCTTTGAAGGATTCCACCTCGGTTTTGAGGAGTGTGAAATTTGCTTTAGAGAAGTTTTTCACTGTGGTTTTCTGGGCAGGGGGTGGGGTCGGGATGTGAATATCCAGTGAGATTAGTTTATGGTCTGATCTTACCAGTGAGGGATACACTTCTGGTCTGGAGCATAGAGTCCCCATGTTGGTGATGATCAGGTCCAGTATGTTTTCCCCTCTTGTGGGAGTGGTAACAAGTTGTTCCATAGCATTTGAGTTTATAAATTCTAGGAACCTTTGGGCTACGGTGTTGGAGTTAGAGTAATGCTCCCAGTCTATGTTTGGGTAGTTGAAGTTGCCCAATATAATGGTGTTTGGAGAGACCTTCATATTTTCCAGTGTTCTCAGAAAGGCCGAGTGGGGTTCCTGGGTTTGGGAGGGTGGTCTGTAGCAGGCTATAAACTGGAAGGCAGTTTTACCCACTGTTAGTTGCACATGGATAGTCTCTGATGCTTCGTGCTTTGCCACCAAACTGGAGGTGTGGGTATCTTTGATGAATATTGATACTCCCCCTCCTTTTGTGGTTCGGTCCAAGTTTTGAGGCCGAAAAGCATGGTATGAGGTATAATCTGGTAGTGCTGGGGTGCTCTTGGGAGCCCTGAACCAGGTTTCTGTTACTGCACAGATATCGATGTTCTCCATGCTAAGGAGAGTTTCGAGTGCGTGCATCTTGAGGTTTAGACTTCTGGCGTTGAGTAGCATTACTCTTAGTTTCTTATCCCTTGTGATACCTATGGAGGTGGGTTTATCTTTTGAGCCTTGCCTAAAAATGGCACTATGGGGGTAGCAAGAGCCTTTGCCAATATCCGAAAGCCCAGGGGTGACAGGTGCAAGCCGTCCCTAGCGAATCATCGTGGCTTGTCGAGCATATCATCCCAAGCTGACAGGCATTGGATCCCCTTTGAATGACACCAGTACTTAAGCCAATTGTTGAAATTGATCATCTTGTCTTCATATTGTGGCATCATTCTTATTCTGCTCCTCAAAGGAAAAAGAGGTAATCCAGAGGGTTTGAGTAAAGTCTGGTCTCCCACCTGTGACCCAGAGGACTAACAAGAAACAGAGTATAAATGATAAGTCCAGATAAAATCACTTTAGCTAGCAGATCTATAAGACTCCCTCTCTGATACCCTCCCTGTGGAGGGAATAAAGACACCTTTTTGAAGTTTCCATTAGTTTACTCAGTTAAGCAGGTAGATGGACTAGCGCTCTTGTTTGACTACATTATATTTAACACGTCAGTTATTTAAAGGCAGTTACAGGCAATGGTGGGAGGTGTATGACAGCTGATTGGAGGAAAATCTGGAAAATGGAAAAACAAGAAGCCAATCCCACAGCTTAGAGGCTAGTCCCTTATTTGAATATTCCTGACAGATCCACAAGGGTTTACCAGCTCAGTAGCCTGTGGAACCTTATTCTTAATTAAAAGATTTTATTTTTTTTATTTTTAACTTCTAATAAAACATGACAGCACACTACAGGTTCATAGGTAGGTACTAGGCTATCTGCCCAAGGGCATTTATAAGCCTAGCCAGAGTGTGTCAGCTTTCGTCACCCCATTGATTAATTAATTGAGCCTCTGTCAAGCAGAGCCAATGAAGTGATCCCAGGGGTGTACTTTCTGTTACCCATCCACTCGTCAAGGCTTCTCTTGAAGAGTGTTAGTGAGGGGCTGTGCCTAATGTAGTTAGGAATTTTGTTCCAAAGCATGGGGAGTCTCTGTGATAGGAATCTATCCCTCCAGCATGTTCTATTTATTGTTGTGGCGAGGTTTAGTTCACTAGCACGCGTGGCTCGCAGTGACTTGGATTTCTTTAGGTGGAGCATGTCCATCAATTATGAGTTGGACATGGCTTTGTACGTCAGGCAGAGATCACCTCTGAGTGAGCGATATGCCACTGAGTACAGCCGGAGTTTTTTCAGTCGGGCTGCATAGGACATATGTTTGAGGCCAGTAATCCTCTTGGTGAGGTGCTTTTGTGGTCTTTCAAGCTGTTGGAAGTGTCTTGTGTCTATGAGCTACAACTATAGAACTATATTTAAGAAAACACTTTCAGCTGAGCTTCATCAGGTCCATCTAATAGAGTGGTTTAAATTTTGAAAACTGAAAATGCGTACTTTTACGAGGATATCACCAGACTTTATAAGTCTGTTTTGTAACACATGTAAAATGAGAGGCTGTGTCTGCATCACGGGGGCTCATATTCCTTGGAGCCAAGTATGAAAGTTTTATTCTAGAACTTTTTTCTAGTCTTTCACATGTAATATGAGAGGCCGTGCCCACTTTTGTGGGGCTCATCATCTCCTGACATATAATATGAAAGCCTGAAGTTCTCTTGTACAACAAAAAAGGATGAGTCAAAAATAATAATAATTTAAGACAGCATCTAAGAGTTCTACATAAGGATGATTTACTAGACGCCAAGCTTTTTTGACTTTTTGTTCAACCCCACCCAAAAATACCAAGCTTCTTTGGTATCCCCAAACTCCATAACATATCTCTGATCCTCCCTAAAGACCAATAGTGACAAGTGGGGATTACATAACTGAGACAATATCCGCCTACCTTGATGCTTTGATAAAACCAATGGCAGAGGCCAACACATCTTTTATTTTAGACACACTGGATTTTCTTGGGAAAATTAGAAATATTCCAGTTAGCAATTCCACTATCCCAGTCACAATAAATGTGGAAGCACTTTTTACAGTGCTTCCACACAGCTACTGTACTCAAGTTACAACAGAGGCATATGAAAAGGACAGGAATGTCCTACCAGGAGGGATAGAAGTTGTAAGAAGGTTATCAGATCTAACCCTCATGAACAACTACTTCATATTCAACAAGTTTTTCAAACAGACTACTGAAATAGCTATGGGGGTGGCCATGGCCCCAAGCCTGACCAATGTGGCTCTGGGAAAATGGAAGGAGGAGGCAGTGTACTAAAGCCCCTATTTTGCATCGATGAAATGCTATCTCTGTTTTCTTGATGATATGTTTATCATCTGGGAGGGGGTGAAGCCATAGTGAATGACTGACAACCATATCAGTAATTCCACTAGCTTCCTGAGATTCATGACCTGTCACAGAAAGACGTTGGTCAACTTCTTAGACACAACCATATCTAAAGACACCGAAAAAATGCCTCTCCAACAACCTGTTCAGAAAGCTGATCAGTGTTAATATGCTACTGCACAGTAAAAACATGTATCCCCAGTTCACAACGATAAAGGTTATAAAATCTCAAGGGATGAGAATTGCACTTGTCTCCAAAGAGCTTAGAGATTTCATCACAAATCTAATCGGCATACACCAAGACTTCCTTGGCAAGGGGGTATGGCAATAGATTACTAAATTCCATCCTCAGCCCCATCAGAACTTTAAATGAGGCAGGTGACCCAAGTTTGAGGGATCCTCTGGGGGACTCCTACGGCTCAAAATAAACCAATACTGGGATCCACAGTAGGACAAAAGTAAAAACATGGCACTCACTTTTACAGTAGATTACAAAACCCCCCAGAAAGATCATGACTCACAACTGGGTAATGAGTGCAGACAATAAACAACTCAAAAAACTTCTAAGACCTTATCCTTGTTTTATATTTGAGACTACCAGGAATATTAAGGGCTGGGTAAAGTCCAAATTCAGACCAGAGGAGCCTGATGTCATACAGGTGGTATGCTACTCTGACTTTGAATTTGTTCACAGTTTTCCCTATGTAAAAATGCAGCCCTCACACTGTGCACAGTATATCACAAAAGCAGTGTTGCAATTACCAGAATAAGTGCCGTTGATTTTTCTCCTGAATACTGGACAAAAGTAGTAGTCCTTGTTGGTCATGTATTTGCAGTAAGTGTAAAAAGGGTGGCCACAGAGGTAAGTTCCTCTGTTGTCCTCCTCTGGCCTGAATTTACACTCTACCCAGCATATAAAAAAGTCTGTCTTCATCAATAAAAAGAAGAATGGGGACTGGTCACATTAATCATGTATACGAGTGTCTTGTAAGCAGGCACTGTAAACCTTTTTCTTTTGCTATACAAGAGAATATCAGCCTTTTATATTATATGTCAGGAGATAATGAGCTCCATGAAAGTGGGCATAGCCTCTCATATTACATGTGATGGACTGGAAAAAGTTCTGTAATAAAACTTTCATACTCTGTTCCAAGGAATATGATCCCCACTGATGCAGACACATCCTCTCATTTTAAATGTTGTTACAAAACAGACTAATAAAGTTTGGTGATAGCCTCGTAAAAGCAGGCATTTTCAATGTACAAAGTGTGAACGCCTCTATTAGATGGACCTGATGAAGCCCACGCAAAAGTGGTTTCTTAAATATATTTCTATAGTTGTTGCTAATACTGTGTTGTTATGTTTTGTTTGTTAGACGTTAAAAATAAAAATAAAACCTTTTAACTAAAATGGGGTTCCTTAAGCTACTGAGCTGGTTAACTCTCATGGATCTTTCATTAATATTACAACAAGGAACTAACCTCTAACAGATTTTCCTCCAATCAGCTACCACAGACCCTCCCACCATTGTGTGCAACTGTCTTTAAATAACTGACCTGTTGAATGTAATGTATTAGAACTATCTACCTGCTTAACTGAATAAATTACTGCAAACTTCAACTAGGTGTCTTTATTTCTCCCACAGTAAAAGTATTAGAGACAGAGTCTCCTACATCTGCTAGCTAAAGTGATTTTATTGGGACTTATCGTGTATACTCCTTTTCTGCTCCACAATGGGGGATTCACTATTGATAAGGAAGCTATCAGCCTTTAAGCCACATCAGACCTACCTGCAAAGTAATGGACTGCATCATTATGAAACATACTAAAAATAACACAGGCAGTCTCCAAGCCTTGGACACAGGTCAGTAAGGATTTGTTAAAGGCAGTTCCTAGTTCCCTGAACCTAGTGGGCTTCTTAGAACATGCTACAGATGTATTAGATCAAGGCACATTGGATCACATCGTCTATCTGGACCTTACCCAGGCCTTTAATACCATTCCACATGCTGGCAGTATTGACAACTTAATCAAATAAAATGTTACCCACTGGATAGTAATATGGCTAACTGAAAGAATCTAATCTATTAGTTTGGAGGCATGCTCTAGTTATCAGTGCTGCCCCCATGGACTGGGCCTAGGACTGCTTCCCTTTGGTATTTACTTTTGTGATGTAAAGGTTGACATCAAGGGCCTGTGGCTCATACAGTCTGCAGATGATTACAAACTTGGAAGTGTCATTAACTCCCCATTCAACATTCAAATTCCTCAGGAGGAACTAACACCCACCAATAAGTGTTGCTTAAACTATTGTCTATAACTAAATGCCAAGAAATGTAGCACTGTCTATTTTAGGTAAAACAGAGTACACATGCACCTACCTCATATATGAGACTGCTTTGACAGTTGACTCACCCATTAGGGACTTGGGCATTTTCATTGACAACAAACTATCCTTTGCTTACCATATATCCACTATTAAAAAATCTTTTCATTGTGATAGACGAATCACCAGGGGTATTTCTTCCAGATCTAAGGAAGTTACCATGCCTCTATACTCCTCCCTCACTAGGCCAATAATACAGTATAATGGCACCTTTTGATATGAACCTTTCTTACCATATAGGTTCATAGGTTGGTACTAAGCTATCAGCCCTAGGGCCTATACAAGCCTAGCCATAACAATTCCCTGGCTATTTCTTCCCACATTATTTACTATATATGAACAAGTTTGACAGGGAATGACATCATTAAGCTACTCAGACTGCCTTAAAACACTTTCTCTCTCTTCTGTTTCCTAAAGACTCTTGAGGGGTGGTCACTGTCTAGCCTACACAGCCTCAAAAGATCCAGTCTTACACAACCTCTTGCAATTCCCCAAAACTACTAACACCCTCAACACCCACTCAAATAATCTTAATTTTCCCCCAAAACATAAAACAGGACCTGCTGGTTAGATAGATTCCAGAGAATGCCTGTTTTATTGAATAAACTTCCTCTGGATGCAAAGCAAAGTAGCTCTCTAACCCCTTTTAAGCATAACCTAGACAAGTGGATGGGTAATTGCAAATATACCCTGGGTCTGGCCTGTCAAGCTCTCAAGGATAGGGGTCAAAACTATGTACAAATTAGTTGCTTCAATGGGTACCTACAATTTGGGCTATAAATGGTCTTCTGGCTCAAAAGCCGGGCACTGACCTATGAACTTATGCCTATAGCTTGCTACCCTACCCCTAAAGTGTACTTTACCCTAATGCAACCTGAATAACTTGTCTAACTCCCACTTTAATAAATCTATCTATATGTTTACTCATGCATGCAGCACAGTTGTGTAAAATCTTTCCATAACAATAGAGGTCCTCCTTTTCAATGTTACAGTATTCATAACCTCTGGTACCTCCTGCCAAGGATAGCCCAACATCTGGTCAGTATACCAAAGCCTTTATTACCTAGGGAGCATTGTACATTAGATGTATGCTCTCTGTGCAAGCGTAGGGTATAACGGTGATGTACATATGTTCCCAACTCAGAACTGAAGTGCTCCAAGAGAACCAGGACCCCCAGTGGAAAGGACAAGTACATCCAGAATAAGAAAGGAAGGAGTAGAACCTTTCAGTCAGTACAAAATTACCACCCATGTAAAGAAAGAGAAGGGTGAAGGAGGAAGGGAATGAGTGAATACTGCAACAGTGAAAAGAAAGACATCTACTGTTTTGCTAAAATTTTAGCACAACTGTACTGTGTACTCCTATATCACTGTCGCAGTATTGATAACCTCTGAGGGAGTACAAAAGCTACAGTGAAGGCAAGGAGGAACCCTCCACAAACCCGTACAAGATGGCCATGGCAAAACCTGCCATGGCCCTGGAAATGACATCCAAGTTGTAATGCTTTGTGAAAGTGTGGACCAAAGAACAAGTAGCAGCTTCAAGGAAGGAATTGGTGTCCAAACCTCTGAAAAAAGCCCCTGAGGAAACCACTGCTCAAGTGGAATTCTCTCTCTCGTGGAAGTAGACAAATGCTTACCCTGAAAAGAATTAACAAAAAGAAATGGCCTTTGAAATCCAATACTAGATAGTGTGCATACAAACTGGCAAGCCCAGTGTCCTGGTTTGAAAACAAACAAAACGCTGATCAGATTTACTAAAGTCCTTTGTTTTGTCTAGATAATATCTGAGCTGTCTAGGCAAATCCTAGGTATGAAGAACCTTCTCACTAACACTTTGTGAAGAAGGGAAAAAAGAAGGAAGCTAGACAGACTAAGTGACCACTCATTAAACCACCTTTGGCATAAAAGAAGGATTTGAATGGAAAGAAACCCTATCTCTATGAAAAAAATAAAAAAAAGAGAACTGTCATCAAGGCCTGTAGTTCAGATACCCTTCTGGTAGAGGCTAACGCAAACAATAAAACTGTCTTTCAAGTATAATCTTACAAAGCAGCAGCAGGCTCAAAACTAGCCCTTGTCAGCTTTTCAAGGACAACATTAAGATCCTATGAAGAGGGAAATGGACTTTCTTGGGTGTCTAATATGAAGGACGCCTTTAGGAAACTGCTTGACCTCAAACCTACAGGCCAAAGGAGGAGTAAGTGACAGGAAGAAATGGCTGACAAGTGGGCTTTCACTGAAGAATATGCCAAGCCAGCATGCAGCAGTTCACAAAGATAGGAAAGAACCAAAAGGATCTTCAATGAGAAGGGTCTGAGTGATGTCTGAGACACCAAAAAAAAATCTATTCCATTTGGACATATATGATTTTGTGACGTTGGGCTTCCTGGCCTCCTGCAGGACCCTAAGCACATCCTCAGAAAACCAGTGTCAGAAAGAAATCAAAACCCAATCACCCAAAGCATCAATTGAAGAGGACAGATGAGGATGAAGGAGAGTTCCTTTGTCCTGAGTGAGAAGATCCATGCAGTAAGGTAACTTGTGATGAGTGCCACTGGTAAGACATAAGAGGGTGAACCAGTGCTGTCTGGGCCAAAAGGGAGTCACCAACAAGATTTCTGAGAGTCCTTCTCGATTTTGTGTAGGACCCTTGGAAGAAGAGGAAGGGGAGAAACATTTCCTTCCAAGAGAAAAACATGGCATGTACCATCCAAGTCAAAGGACTTGGGACTCTGGAACAGAAGTAAGGGAGTTGCCTGTTCAGAGGGGAGGCAAAGAGATCTACTTGAGGAATACTCTGCCAATGAACTATGTCCAGAAACACATCACTGTGAAGCATCCATTCATGAAGGTGCGTCCTGAACCTGACGCTGCCTGTAAAAATCTACCACAAGACTGCACTCAGAGGGTATACAGACTGCCTGTAGAGTGACCGGCAGATTGCTGGATATTTCCCATGCTTCACAGGCTAACCTATAAAGAAGGTAAGGCGTTGTGCCCCCCTGTTTGCTGATGAACCACGACTGTGTTGCTGTTCATGTAAACCTTCATGGGACCTGGGACCCAGAGAGCAAAGAAAGCTTGAAGGGCCATAATGAGAACCCACATTTCCTTGATGTTGATGTGATATGCCCTATGCTGAGGTGACTGAAGGCCTTGCACCTTCAGGGTGCCTGAAGTGGCTCTCGGGCCTGAGCTCTGATGCGTCTGTGAAGAATTCCTGAGATGACGGAAGAGGGTTGAAAGGAACACCTGGATTGAAAGAAGCTGCTAAATCCACAAGTGAAATTCCAGTTTGAGACAAGGGAGCAGAGGAACCATATGGTCCAGTGGGCGGAGATGTTGAAGCCATACTGATTTTAGGCACCATTAAAATGACTGCATATGAAGCCTGGCCCATGGGAGCATGGGGATGGTGGAGGCCATGAACCCTAGAGCCCTGAGAAACTCCCTGGCTAGAAGAGAGGACAGGGGAAGTAGGAACAATTTGTGAGGGATAAAACATTAGAGGCAGGAAAAGATGCCAACACTGAACAGCCTGAAACTGGCAGCCTATGAAAACATGATCCTGAGATGGAGTCAGCATTGACTTTTGAAGTTTGACAATGAACCCAAGTCTGTGAAACAAAAGTAGGGTAAAATGAAGATCCTGCAGTAGCTTGGAATGAGATGGATCCAGAAGTAAGAGGTCATCCAGATAAGAAAATATCTGAATGCCCTGAAGCCTGCAAAAGGCAACTACAGGGGCTATACATTTGGTGAACACTCTTGGGCTGTTGTAAGCCCAAAGTGCAAAGCAGAGAACTGAAAATGAGAGGAAGAAACACAGAAACTCAAATATTTCCTGAATAGAGGGTGGATAGGAATGTGAAGGTAAGCATCCTTCAGATCCAAGGTAACCAGAAAGGCCTGGGGGAGCAACAGAGGAAACAGACTCTGAAGAGACAGCTTTCAGAAGGAAGGCACTATGAGAAAGGTGCTCAAAAAGGAAAGATCCAGGACAGGTCTGCAAGAACCTTCTTTCCTGGGGACCATAAAAATCCTAAAATAAATACCTAAACCCTTCTTGGTCTGTAAAATCAGTTAAATGGTACCCTGGTCCACCAGCCCCTGCAATACCCCTGGAAAATGAGGAAGCTGTTCTGCAGGGGGATGAGGAATACCGGAAAAGGAGGGAGGGATCTGCCAGGTCATAAAGTAATCCTGCCAGATAATGGAGAGAATCCACATGTCTTTGATAATCAGCTGCTAAACTTGGAAAGAAAGAGAAAGCCTGAGGGAAGAAGACTGTCTAGGCAGCCTACACAAAAACAGTCTTACTAGGATAGTTCCTTTAAAACTTGGGTATAAATGAGACAAAAATCTGCTACAAATCTTTCATAACCTTACCCCGATGCTGTAACTCTTGAAAAGGTCAGCCAAAGCAGTATCAACAAATTCTGGTTCTCCAAGGGAGCATCCAAGAAGCTTTGCTTTGATATCACCTAATTACTGAGCTAGAGGAAGCAGCCCTACAGGATATAATAGCTGCATTTAACAGAGTGACAGGTAACCTGAAAAGTGGAAATGAGCAAGGAGAGAGCAGAGGTCTTACCCTCAGAGACAGGCATACCAGAAACAATCTTCCTAATCTGGGAAAGAAGCGACAGGATGTACCTTGTCATACGAGTCTGGTAATTGATAGCCCTGAAGGCTAAAGTAGTCAAAGTTTAAACCTTCTTGTCAATCCTCTCCATGGGTGTATATCCTTTTCTGAAGGAAGGAGGTTGGAAGAAGGCAACAGCCCAGAAGGCTTAGCAGCTGATACAGAAATCACTGTAGGATCAGAGGAAGGGCACTTTCACAAGAACTTGCAGGCATCTTACACCTTATAGAACCTATCCGGTTTCTTAGGAGCTGGAGGTTGAGAATCCATAGTCAGGGAAGCATTACAGATGGTATCTAAAAAAGCACCAACACAGAAGTGAAAGCTGAAGATTTAGAAGAGTTCATTTGTAACAACTCATAATACTTTTTCTGGATAACCAATATGAAATGCTCCATCACATGCAGGACCATGTTACCAAAGGAAAGGTCCTCCAAGGGAGAATCAGGACTGACAGATTCCTCCTCCCCAGAACTATATTGTATAGGTGAAGGAAATTGATTCCTCCTCCCCAGAACTACAGTCTATAGGTGAAGGAAATTGATTCCTCCTCCTCCACAGAACTATAGTCTATAGGTGAAGGAAACTGAGAGGAATAATCTAAGGAATCAGCCTCAGAGTCGGAATCCTTGTCTGAAGACGCCAGGTCTCTAGCCCTCTTATGGCTAAAGAAAGTACAGTTGTGTACACTTACCATAAATGTAGATATTCAAGTGTATTCACCGTTGCAGTCCTAACCAATGGGTTATCCGGCTCACGGTAGCCCTCGATCGGTCAGAATACCAAAGGTAAGTAAAAAATTACATCGGCTGTTGTCGGTAGTAAAGGACATCATGGTGTCCGATACAAAAGGAGGCAGCTGACGTCACTTCCTCAGTCTTTCTTGCCATAACGGTCAGAAGCCCCCAGAAAACAAGGCTTAAACCAAATCTAGCCTGTACCTTAGGAAAAGTAAAAAGGGGGAAGGAGGGAGGGAAAGCAAGACTGCAACAGTGAATACACTTGAACATCTACATTTATGGTAAGTGTACACAACTGTACTATGTTCATCGTGTTTCACTGTTGCAGTCCTAACCAATGGGTTGATTACCAAAGCCCAGAGAAAAGGGAAGAGGAACCAACAGAATCAAGCTTTGGAGATAATGCCTTGCAGAACAGCAGTGGCAAACTCTGCCTTGGTCTCTAGAAAACAAAGGCAAATCATAATGCTTTGTGAAAGTGTGACAGAAGACCATGTGGCAACTGCCAAAATGTCTGTAGTAGGGCCACCCCTTAAAAAGGCTGCAGAAGTGGAAGCTGCTCTAGTTGAGTGGGTCCTAACCCCTTGAGGAGGAACCTTGCCATGAAAGGAATAACAAAAAGTAATACAATGAGCAATCCATTTAGAAATGGATTGCTTAGAAATAGCCTTGCCTTGGGCTCCAGGGGCAAAGCTGTTAACAATAGCTGTGCTGATTTCCGAAGGTCTTTATTCCTGTCCAGGTAAAACCTGAGTTGTCTATGCATATCAAGAGAAAGTAGGATCCCCTCACCTCTATTTCGAGGATTAGGAAAGAAGGTAGGAAGATGTATGGACTGATTACGAGTCAGGCTAGAAATCACCATAGGCATAAAGGAGGGGTTAGTTCTCAGAGAGACCCTATCTGCATGGAAAATAAGAAAAGGGACTCCACAGCCATCAAAGCATGTAGCTCCGAAACCCTCCTTGCTGAAGTTACAGCCAAGAGGAAAGCAGTCTTCCACAAGAGAAACTTTAAATCTGCAGTGGCAGTTGGCTCAAAAGGAGGAAGAGTGAGTTTCTCTAGAACAAAATTAAGCTCCCAAGCTGGAGTAGGCACCCTTCTGGGAGGTTTTACGTTGCAAGTACCTTTGAGAAACATTTTCATCAGAGGATGAGAGAAAATGGGTTGTTCAAAAGAACAATAAGCAGAAATGGCTGAAGCATGGATCCTGATAGAGGAAAAAGAAAGACCACCCTGAAGCAAATCAGCTAGGTATTCCAGGATCAGAGGAAGGGTAGGCTGAGAAGAAGATTCCTCTCTAGCCTGCATCCAGAGAGAGAATCTTTCCCATTTGCCAGCATAAGACTTCCTAGTGCTAGGCCTCCTGGCCTTCCTCAGCACGTCAACCGCCTGCTGGGAAAGGGAAGAGAAAAAAAGGATGGAATCATACAATGAGCCAAGCTGCCAAATGGAGAGACTAAAGATTAGGATGTAGAATGTTTCTCCCTTCCTGAACCAAAAGATCTGGCTTCAGAGGAAGATGCCAAGGAGGAAATTGGGAAAGACTGCAAAACAGTGGATACCAATGCTGTCTGGGCCAGTCCGGAGCTATGAGAATAGTCCTTGGTCATTCGTCCCTGATCTTCAATAATACTCTGGGAAGAAGAGGAAGTGGAGGGAAGGCATAAACTGACAGCAGCATCCAAGGGAAGGACAGAGCATCCACTCTCCAGGCTCTGCTGTGATGCTGTCTGGTGCAAAAAATAGGTAGAAGATGGTTGTCCGGAGAGGAGAAGAGATCCACTTGAGGAGTGCCCCAACGTTGAATGATGCTGTAAAAAACTGCTCTGTTCAGCTGCCACTCATGAGGATGCAGGGTCTGTCTGCTCAACTGGTCTGCCAAACCTTTGAGCCTTCCTGGAAGAAACTGAGCTAGGAGATGCATGCCCAGGGATGATGCTATGGACCAAAGACTCATGCTCTGTCTGCACAGGAGGTAAGAATGAGTCCCTCCCTGCTTGTTGATGTACCACATGACTGTGGTGTTGTCTGTCCTGACAAGAAGGGTCCCTGCAGAAAGAAGATGCTTGAAAGCTAGTAAGACCTGCTGGACTGCCATCAACTCCTTTAAATTTATGTGCAGGTGCATCTGCTGGGCATTCCAACTTCCCTGTATGCATCTGCCATCCAGGTGAGCTCCCCAGGCATAGTCCGGTGCGTCTGTGGTAAGAACTTGAGTGGCCAGGGGTGGACAAAAAGGCATGCCTTTGTTCTGTAGACAGGCTGTTGCCCACCATAGAAACTCTGTCCACAGACATGGAAGCAGAGGAATTATCACATCCAGGTCCTGTGTGTGTTGACGCCAAGTGTTCTTGAGGTACCATTGCAATTTCCTCATATGCAGATTTGCATATGGAATCATGAGAATGCAAGATGCCATGAATCCCAGAGCTTGCAGGTATTTCCTTGCAGGGAGCTGGGACAGGCTTGCCAAGTTCTTGAAGTAAATTGAAAGAGTTATCTGCTTCTCCTGGGTGAGATATATCATCTGGGCAGCTGTGTTCAGACTCGCTCCCAGGAATGTTATCTCTTTCGATGGCACCATTTTTGATTTTTCCACGTTGAGAGTGTAACCCAGGGAAGAGAGAAGAGTCTTTACAAATTCTAGATCCTTTAACAGCTGTTCCTGAGAATTTGCTTGAATTACACAGTCGTCCAAGTATGGATAAATCGGAATTTATTTTTGCCTGCAAAAAGCAATGACTGGAGCCAGGCACTTTGTGAAATCTCTTAGAGCAGTACATAAGCCAAAGCGCAGCACAGAGAATTGATAATGTTGCTTGCCCACCCTGAAACGAAGGTATTGCCTGCAACTTTCTCTAATAGGGATGTGCAGATAAGCTTCTTTCAGATCCAATGTTACCAGCCAGGAATCCTTTTCTAACATTGGCAGCAACTGATGATGCAGAGTGAGCATTTTGAACTTTGGAATTATCAAGAAAGAGTTCAGGACGGATAGATCTAGGATAGAACGCCAGATGTCTTCTTTGTTTGGAACTGCGAAAAGTCTGGAATACAAACCCTAGCCTACCTGCTGAGTAACACAGACAAAATTTGCTTTTCTACTTCTGCCCTTTGGTTTGGAGAAATGTCCGGGAATCCTTTGGGTACTGGAAAGGTGTGGAAAGAAAACCTGTGCCCTAGGATACAATTCTGAATACCCATTTGTCTTCCGTGATGGTGGCGCAGACATTTGTAAAATGGGTCAACCTTCCCCCTAAAGGACTCTTCGGGCAGGCAAGAACAGGCAGACGTTGGACAGAGTCATTGAGAATGTTTAGATTGAGATGCAGGCTTAGAACTTCCCTCCTTGGAAGAGGAAGCCTGCCAACGCTTAGACCTTTGAGGGGTAGTCACCTGTCCCCTAGAAGATTGGTAACCTCTAGTCCTAGAATGGCTCTGTCTGCTGGTATCAGGGAATGCCCAACTCTTAGAAGGGTAATTCCTGCTAAAGTGAGGAGGCTGAACTTGCAGAAAGTCTTTAACTGTCTGCATAGACTTGGCCTTGTCTTCCATCTTCTTGAGCACTTCTTCTCCTTTGCTGCCAAAAAGACTGTCCTTATGCAAAGGTACATCTAAAATCTTAGCCTTAACAGGCTCTAGTAGGGGTGGCCTCCCCGAGCCAAGCATGCCTTCTAATAACAGAGCCAGTAGCTGTAGCCCTACAGGAGGCTTCTAGAATGTCAAAACCACAATGTAATGAATGTTTATTGACTAGACTGGAAAAATTCTGCATATCCTTACTCTCCGCCAACGGAGGCACACCTGCTATCCTAGACTTAATAGCTTCCAGTATATGCTGCTGGTACTTCAGCATATAAAAAAGACAATTAGTAGACCTAATAGCAAGAGTGGCACAGGTATAAACCTTTTTACCCCACCTATCTAGGTTCCTGGATTCCCTGTCAGAAGGAACAGGATTTTTAGTAACAGTGGCCTTAACTCCTTTAAGGCCTTGAGAAATAACCTCTGGATCAGCCAACGGATTCCTGAAAAGAAACAAATGAGAATCAGGGATTCTATAGTACCTGTCAGGTTTCCTGGGAGCAGGAGGAACTGAAGTTGGAGTCAAGGAATTTTCCAAAAAAAACATCATCAACAACTTCCAACACAGGTGGAATAACCAAAGGCTTATGCTGAGGCAAATCCAAAAACTCCGTAATCCTTTTCTTAGAAAGGGGGTAGTCCTGACTTTCCCATTTAAAATGTTCCCTGAGAGTATTTAAAGTATCACCAAAAGAGAAATCCTCTGGAGGAGAAGCAGAAGGGATGGACTCCTCTGCGTCTGAATCCTCAAAATGAGAGAAAGCTTGAGAAACTTCTTCTTCATCAACAAAAATGCTAGAAGTATCAGAACCTGGAAAGGACTGTGAACACCTAATAAGAGTCAAAAAGTCATCAGTCATTTTAACCATTTGAGAATGAGGGGAATGAGACTGGAAGATTTACCTGCAAGTCTAAAGGACATGGGAGGCCTGGCAACAGCTGAAGTTGCAGCCAAAGTTGTCGGTATGAGCTTGCTGTCTGAACGAAGAACGGAGGTCTCGGACACCGGAGTCAGCTTCGCAGCTCTGGATCCAGCTGAAGAGGCAACAGGCGGAAGGTCAGAAGGCAAAATGGATGCCAGAGGCCTGGGGCCTCTGAAATGGTCTCAACCGAGGCCTGCGGTTGAAAATCTGCAGGCTGCAGGGGCTGCAAAGGTGCCTCATTGGCTACCGCATGACTGATGACCAACCTAACATCATCGGAGGACTTGACCTTCGGAAGCCTGTCACGGTCATTACCTTTACGCTTCTTGGGGATATCCAAAGCCTGAAGATCAGCGGACGCCATACCGACAAACTTAGGCCAAACTCCAAAATGCTTAGCCCGACGATGAATAGCACGCAGATTAAAGTAAGCACAACGATCACAATTAGGAACGTTGTGGTCAAGGCTTAAACAAATAATACAATAGGAATGAAAATATCTATGGGGAATCAGCTTTCCACAGGTAAGACAATTATTAACCTTTTCTGACATTCGTTAAGGCAAGAAAAGAGGATCCCCAATGGGGAACTTAGCTGTAGTTGACTTCAACTTTGTAGTCGGAAACAAAAAAGGTAAAAACTGCTGACTGGCACTCGTGCAAGAAATGCTTCTGCTTCAGGCTCCGTGGCAAGGAAGACTGGGGAAGTGATGTCGGCTGCCTCCTTTTGTATCGGACGCCCTCACGTCCTTTACTACTGATGACAGCCATCATTTTTACTTACCTTTGGTATTCTGTCCGATCGAGGGCTACCGGGAGCCGGATAACACATTGGCTAGGACTGCAATAGTAAAACATGATGAACATTCAAGGAGGTGCAGGAAATACCCCCCCCCCCGAGAAGGCTTCAGTGTCATCAAGGCATCAAAAAAACCTTGAGTGAAGTCCTGCCACTCCCTTTGTGGATCCCTGTGGGCTGATACCACATGCTTAGTCGTTTGCCTTTTCCTCACCAGGACATCTAATCTGATGAAACGTGGAGGTTCAGATCTCTGACTGGATTTGATTAAGGTACCCAGCACCTATTTCCTAACAAGGATCTGAGGAATCTCCCTAGACTCTTCAGAAATAATCTGTCATTGTTCCCCCTCGACGTCCATGGTGGACATTTGCAAGGCCTCTGAGGATGCTTGAAAAGCAGGTTCCATGCCTGCATCTGAGAAGCATGTAGCAGAAGAAACTGATGGCAATGCCAGGCTATCCTCTGGGTTCTTATTAACCTCGACAGAGACGTCTTGTGGAGGATGGACAGCAGCAGACTCAGGCCTAGATTTCTTCACCTTCTTTTTGAGCGGCGACTGTACTTTGGTGTGAGCAGATTCTGCCATGGTACCTCGGGCAAAAAGCTTGAGACATTGGTTCTTAAGGTAAATGGAAAAAGAAGAAAGGTGGCTACACAAAGTCTTTGGTACAAAAGCCTGACAGATAAAAAACAGAGTATGGTCTTGAGATGTACCTAAGCAAAACAAATACCTATTGTAGCAGTCTTGTCCTGCGAAGGTGGGAATTGTCAAGGAGGTTATGATCCATAAATTGATTACGCCTTGTAAACTCTACAAATCAATCATGGAAAGGAAGTGAACTGGATTTTCATATTTACTACAGAAAGCTTGAGAAACTGCCTGCAGGATTTCCAAAGTGGCAAGAAGACACAAACATTCTATCACCAGGAGAAAGTTGAAAGCATAAGTTAAATGACCAATAACCAAAAAATGTATACACAATGGTGTCCAGGACACAGACAGTATTCAGTCATACTACTAGAAAAGATAATGAACACCAAAAAAAATGTAACACATTCATGTTTAATGCCACAATAAAAACTTAATGTGTTTTTGTCTTAGCAAGTTACAAGACTTTATCAGACCTCATTCTGCTGTGACCAAACTCTCTCCAATAAATAATTGTTCATTGTGAATATGTCATTAAAAACAAGGGTTGGACACTGAACTAAAAGGAACTACAAAATAAAACCATATGTATAATATTAAAGTCTACATTTCTGTTTCCCCATTCAATGATAATTTGTAACTGAACAAAAATTAATAAACCACTTGCAAAAAATTCACTTATAAAAACTCCAGAATTCTCTTGTGCAAAATACAGTATAATGTAAGGACTGCATAAAAAACAATTTGAACTGTGTGAAAAAAGCCTTTGTGTATACATGCAATGCAATAAATTCATATTAACACCAAAAAAAAAAAAAAAAAAGTTCATTGCAATAATTAAATCAAAACAGCATACCAATGAATCACAAGTGATGATTCAATAAAGGTGTTTAAAAAAAACAAAACAGCATACCAATGAAATACATATTATACCTTACAACACTGTGAAGTGGTTTGAGAACCTATTTGCATGTACCAGCTAATCTACCACTCAATTTACAGTGTGTGAATAAAGAACAGTTGTATAAAATCTTACCAGAACTATAGATGACATTCTCTTCTATATGCTGTAGTATTCATAACATGACGGAGTCCACCTCCATCTGACTTGTACGTCCAGCCAGTATACAAAAGTCTTAGTGGTACTGTAAGGTAAGTGCGACGCCTCACGTCATCTAATGGACATCATACATAACAAGACGATGGGTATAAAGTGGATGTTAGCAAGTACCACACTTAGAACTGAATACCGCCAAGCACCAGTCTGATCTTAGGTGAGGAAAATATGCCACCAGGAAGAAGGCAAGCATCAGGGGGAAGGCGAGGGGAGGGTAAGTAATACTGCAGCATATAGAAGAGAAGGACATCTATGGTTATGGTAAGATTTTGCACAGCTATTCTATGAAATTCTATTCATATGCTGCAGTATTCATAAAATGAGAAAGTGCGCCAAAGCTCATGCAGAGGAACACTTAGATGGAGCTTCAGAATCATTTTCCACAAATTCATGCAGAAAGGCTCTGGCAAATTCAGCCCTGGCCTTAGAGATGACATCTAGTTTATAGTGTTTAGTGAATGTGTGAACAGAGGACCAAGTAGCTGCCTCCAGGATAGAACAAGTGTCCAAGCCTTTAAGAAAGGCTCCAGGCGAGGACACTGCCCTAGTTGAATGTGCCCTCACAGGAGAGGGAAGGCTTTTCCATTGGCTAAGGAATGGGAACTAACAATGGGCAGCACAATGCCAGGGCACTTCTATGGTCTAGGCTTGTAAAGGCCCCAGGGCCATTAGCCTAGTACACACCTAAGAACCTAAGTAATAGAAAGAAATAGCTTTAGAGATTCAGAAGGAGATAGTTTGCTTGGAAACTGGTTGACACATTGACCTTGGGTGATAAGAAACAAACAGGCATTCAGACTTACAGATAGGATTAGTTTTGTTCAGGTATTATCTGAATTGCCTGTGCACATCTGAAGTGTGTAGAATCCTCTTACTGGACGATTAAGGGGAAAGAAAAAGGTTGGAAGGTTGATAGACTGATTGAGGGATAAATTCATTAACCACTTTGGGCATAAAAGAGGGATTGGTACACAAAGAGAAAGTACAGTTGTGTACCTACCATAAATGTAGATGTTCGAGTGTATTCACTGTTGCAGTCATTACAATTGGGTTATCCTGCTGGCAGGCTACCCGCAGTTGGCCTGAATTCCAAAATCTAGGTCTGGCGTCGGTTGCTGTCACCTCCTCCCTGACGTCAGTGGGCCAGGGGTATAAAAGATGCAGCCGACGCCATTTTCTTCAGTTTTTCTTGCCCCAGATGTCAGGTGCCCCCAAAAGTGTAGGCTAAAAATATGTCAATAAAGCATACATGCACCAAAGTAAATTATTCTTTTCTCTACCAGCAAATACACCACATAGGTTGTATGGAATACAGAAGTACAGATAAGTTCCAGCAAAGATAAGGGGGATGGTGGGTGGGTAACCTGGACTGCAACAGTGAATACAGTCGAACATCTACATTTATGGTACGTACACAACTGTACTATGTTCATCGTGTTTCACTGTTGCAGTCATTACAATTGGGTTGAATCCCAAAGCTAAGTTTGGAGGCTGGAGCTAAATAGGATTAGGAGCAGCTATGAGGCCCTGCAGAACTGCAGTGGAAAAGCCTGCCCTGGATTTAGAGTAGAGTGGCAAGTGATACTGCTCGGTAAAAGTGTGCAGCCTCTAAAATGCCTTTGGTTGGTACTCCTCTGAGGAAGGTTGCTGAAGTGGCTGCTGCTCTGGTTGAATGTGGGCTAATGGCCTTAGGCACTGATTTGCCATGTTGTGAATAGCAGAAACGAATGCAGTGGCCTATCCACTTTGAAATAGTCTGCTTTGAGATAGCCTTTCCTTGTAATCCTGCAGCATATGCCACTAATAACTGCTCAGTCTTTCTGAAAGCTTTGGTTCTGTCCAGGTGGAAGCGCAGCTGTCTATGTCCAAGGAATGCAGACGTCTCTCACCCTTATTCTGTGGGTTTGGATAAAAGGAAGGTAAGTGAATAGTTTGGTTAAGGGCCACACTGGACACTACCTTAGGCATAAATGTCAGGTTTGTCCTCAGAGAAACCCTATTCGGATGGAAAATGATAAAAGGTTCCACAACCATGAGTGCCTGTAGCTCTGAGACTCGTCTTGCAGAGGTTATTGCTAGGAGCAGAGCTGTTTTTCAAGAGCTGGTTCAAAAGGAGGCAGGGTGAGTTTTTCCAAGACATAATTGAGGTCCCATGCAGGTATTGGTGCTCTCCTTGGAGGCCTTAAGTTTTTGGCTCCTCGGAGGTACTGCCTTAGTAAAGGATGAGAAAAAACAGGTGGCTCTGTATTGTAATGAGCTGAAATGGCAGAGGCATGAATCTTAATTGATGAAAAGGATAGGCCTTTGTCCAGCATCTCAGTTAAGTATTGCAAAATCTGAGGAATATTTGGTACAATCGTGTCAATTCCTTGTGCCTGGTTCCAAGCACAGAATCTCTTCCATTTTTCAGCATAAGATTTTCTGCTACTAAGCCTCCTGACCTCCAAAATAACATCCATCACCACTTTAGAAAGAGGAGTGTTTTGAATGACTACATTATCCACCATGCTGCCAGATTTAAGGTCTTGAGTTGGCTGTGCAGGATCTGACTGTTTTGTTGGGACAGTAAGTGAGGAATTGGAGGTAATGTCCAGGCTGGGCATATAGACAGGTTCCTTAGGATTGGGTACCAGTGCTGGCGGGGCCAGTCTGGGGCAATCAGTATCATTTTTGGCTTCTCTTGTCTGACCTTTAGGAGTACCTTGGGGAGGAGGGGCAGTGGAGGAAAGGCATATACTGTTAAGTTTTTCCAGCTGAAAGATATAGCATCCACTTTCCATGCTTGCTTGTAATAAGTCCTTGTGCAGAATCTCTGTAGTTGGCAGTTGTGAGGGGAGGCAAATAGATCTATGTCTGGGCATCCCCATTTCCTTGTTATTATGCTGAATATTTCCAGATCCAATTTCCACTCGTGGGGATCCATGAGGTTTCTGCTTAGTTCGTCTGCCAGAGTATTTATCTTTCCTGGTAGGAATTGTGCCTGCAGATGTACTTGGTAAGTCAATGCTGTGTCCCACAAAGTCATGGCTAGTCTGCAAAGGGGATAGGAAAGAGTGCCTCCCTGCTTGTTTATGTACCACATGACTGTGGTATTGTCCGTTTTTATCAGTAGTTGTCCCGGATGAAGTTGGTCCTTGAAGGCTGTCAGGGCATTCTGAACAGCTAGCATCTCTTTTTGATTGATATGTAGATGCATTTGGCTTGCGGACCATGTGCCCTGAATGCATCTTCCTGCCATGTGGGCCCCCTGGCATAATCTGATACATCTGTTGTTAATGTTTGCCTGGCTGTGGGTAAAGTGAATGGCTGTCCCTTGTTGTGGTGACAGGCCTTTACCCACCATCAAAACTCCTGTATCAGGCAGGGAATGAGGGTAATTATTGTTTCCAGGCTGTGACAATGTTGAGTCCAAACACTTTTTAGATACCATTGAAGTTTCCTCATATGCAGTCTTGCATATAGGATGCCATGAAGCCCAAAGCCTGCAGAATTTTTCTTGCAGATAACTGGGCCTTTGTTGCCAACAGTTTGAAATAAGTAGTCAGTTGCTTTGTTTGTCTGGTGTGAGATAAGCCATCTGGGCAGTTGTATTTAAGCTTGCACCCAGGAATATTATCTCTTGAGAGGGAACACGTTTTGATTTCTTTTCGTTTACTGTGTACCCTAGGCATGCTAGTAATCATTTTACAAAAGCCAGATGCTGTAGTAGAATGTCCTTGTTCTCTGCTTGAATGAGGCAGTCGTCCAAGTAAGGATATATTTGTATTCCTCTGTCTGCAAAATGCAATTACTGGAGCCAGGCATTTTGTGAAGGCCCTGGGTGCAGTAGATAAGCCAAAGGGCAGTGCAGAGAATTGGTAGTGCATTGAGCCAGCTATGAATCTGAGGTATCTTCTGCACGATTGTCTGATTGGGACATGCAGGTATGCCTCTTTTAGGTCTAAAGTCACAAGCCAAGTCTTCTTGCCCAGCATGGGCAGAAGCTGCTGCAGAGTCAACATTTTGAATTTTGGAATATCCAGATATGCGTTTAGAATAGATAGGTCCAGTATTGGTCTCCAGGCTTTGTCCTTTCTGGGCACCAAGAACAGTCTTGAGTAAAATTCTTGTCCCTGCTCTTGCTCTGGTACTTGCTGAATGGCCCTCATGTCCATGAGGGATGAAATTTGCTTTTGTGCCTCTGCCCATTGATTTTTTGGCAGGCCTGGCAAACCGTGTGTCCTTGGCAGGGTATGAAAGCGAAACTTGTAGCCTTGTGACACTATGTTGAAGACCCATTTGGCCTGGGTTATTATGTGCCAATTTTGATGAAAAAGTGCTAGTTTTCCCCTTAAAGGTGCTGCCAGAAGATAAGTGCTTGGCGCAGGCAGGGGGAAGTCATTGGGACTGTTTCCTGTATGGCTGTGATTTGTCTTCTCCACTTTTGGAGGTAGAAGCACCCCATTGTTTAGACCTGTATGTGCCTTGGGGCTGGGACCTGCCTCTAGGGCGTCTGTATCTGCCCCTTTGTGGCCTGTCTGACACTGGAAAGGACCAATTCTTTGTAGGCCAGTGTCTGCTAAATCTTGGAGGTTGTACCTGTAAGAAATCCTTGACTGTTTGCATAGATTTTGCTTTGTCCTTCATTTTCTTCAACACCTCCTCTGCTTTAACACCAAACAAGGTTTCATGCTGTAATGGAGCATCTAATAATTTTGCTTTAACATGATCAGGCAGATTCTGCTCCTTTAACCAAGCATGCTTCCTGATGACAGAACCCGTAACAGCGGCCCTGCAGGAGGCCTCCAGAGAATCAAAACCACATTGCAAAGTATGCTTTCCAACTTGTTCAGCTGCATGCAATAAATCCTGCATTTCTTTGTTTTCTGCACATTCAGAATTTATCAACATTTTCTGTTTAAGCAGTGACATAATATATTGCTGATATTTAAGCATATGAAACTGACAATTTAAAGCCCTTATAGCCAAGGTAGCGGAAGTGTAAATCTTTTTTCCCATCTGTCCAGTGCCCTAGAATCCCTGTCAGAGGGGGTAGGGTTTTTTGCAGTGGAAGCCTTGACCCCTTTGGGACCCTGAGAGATAGTTTCTGGGTCAGCAGGGTTTTTACAAAGAAATTTATGTGAATCAGGAACCCTGTAGTATCTGTCTGGCTTAACAGGAGCTGGAGGCAAGGAGTCAGGAGTCAGACTGGACTCTGAAAAAACATCATCTACAATGTCTAACACAGGAGGAATAGCAAAGGGCCTGTGCTGAGGCAGTAAAATGAAGTCTCTGAGCCTTTTCTTAGATTCTGAATAATCTTGGCTCTCCCAGTGAAAATGCTCCCTCATGGTATGCAGAGTTTCCCCAAAAGAATAATCCTCAGGAGAAGAGGCTGAAGGGGATAGATTCTTCAGCATCAGAATCCTCATAGGGAGGAAGAGAGTATTCCTGATCAGAAGAGGAATCATAAGAAATCGAAACCTGATCTGAAGATTCATATTCTGTCTCTTGCCTAGGCCTCTTATCAGGAGGGGGATGGGAACTCCTGATCAAAGTAATTAGGTTTTTGGCCATTTTGAGCATCTGTTTTTTAGGCATGGAGGCCTGTCCATGGGGCTGCTGTACTTGTTTCTTTGTCTTTAAAAGTGCTTTAGTCTTTGCCTTTGAAGCTGAAGTCGTTTTTACATATAATTGTGTTGGCCTGAAAACACCCTCAGAAGCCGATGCCTGCTCAGCGGCTCTGGACCCATCTGAGGGAGTAGTATCCGAGTTTCCAATACCTTGAGTTTCCAGCGGCCTAGTCGGCTCCACGTGGGAGTAGGTAGCAGCCTGCGGCTCTAAAGTAGCGGGCGTTAGGGGCTGCGAAAGCACCTCACTGAGAACCGGTGACTGGCTTAGAAGAAGACTCGTCGTTAGTTTTGGACCTCGGATGCTTGTCCTTTTCTTTTTCCTTGCGTTTATTGTGAATTGCGGTAGTCGAATGGCTATCCGACGACACTGTGTAATTAAATCTTATGCCAAAATAGTGAAATGCAAAATCGTACCGACGCTTAATAGTGCATTGGTTAAATCTAGCACAGAACCTACAACTGGCAATACCGTGGTCAGGGCCTAGGCTAGGAATACAGTAGGAATGAAAGTCCTTATGAGGTATTTGCTTCCCACAAAAAATACAATTATTAACTTTTTCTGACATCGGTCTGGAGCAAGAAAAAAGTTTCCCCAATGGGGTACTTAGCTTTTAATGAAGACTTAGGATCTGAAATTTGAACACAAAAATCTCAGGAGTTGGCCGACCGGCACTTGCGAACTGCTTTTCCTTCAGGCACCGCGCAGCAAGAAAGACTGAAGAAAATGTCGTCGGCTGCATCTTTTATACCCCTGGTGCACTGACGTTAGGGAAGAGGTGACAGCAACCGACGCCGGACCTAGACTTTGGAATTCAGGCCGACTGCGGGTAGCCTGCCAGCAGGATAACCCAATTGTAATGACTGCAACAGTGAAACACGATGAACATCTTGTCCCCGTGGAAGACTGTGAAGGAGGGATTAAACATTAAAGCTTGTAACTCAGAGACCCTTCTGGTGAAGGTGATGGCCACTAGCAGAACAGTATACTAAGTGCAATGTTGTAGGGAAAAAGAACTTGCTGGCTCAAATGGGGCCAGGGTAAGTTTCTCCAAAACAAAATTGAGATCCCAAGGAGGAGGAACTGGTTTCCTCGGTGGTCTAATGTGAAGGATGCCTTTTAAGAACAGCTTAACTTTTAATCTAGAAGCTAAAGGAGGTGACATAGGCAGATATGCAGAGATAGCTGAGAGACACAAAGAGATAAAGGAGTGGATGGCCCTGGTGGCAGTAGTCACAGACTATGAGGCTTGGTCTGAAAGGACTGTTTCTGGGAGGGAGTGGATGAAGCAGACATTGAAGAGGTTTGTTTCCAGGAGTCCCTCTTACCTTTGGAGGGAGGAGGCCTTGCTGGCTTTCTAACAAAGGTGGTTTTGGCAGGGTAATTACTTTGGAACCTGGGAACAGGTGAAACAAGGATCTGTTTTAGGTCCTGGAGATCCTTGCTCTTCTCTTGAAGTGATTTAAAAAGTTCTGTATTGGAGTTACCAAATAAAGCTTTATTGTCCAAAGGGGCATCCATTAAAAAGAAGTTATGTACTCACCATAACGTTCCATCTGAGTAGGTACTTCATTTGTCTGCAACCTGTGGGTATCGGATCCAACCTCGGATCCGAGCCGGCAGCTTTACTAGCTAAAAGATCCGAGCTCCTGGCTCCTCCCCTTCACCCATAATCCCCTGCTACATCCTCCCTTTCCTCAGATCGAGTTTGCTTAATCTAACAAGTAAGACCCTCGACAGAAGACCAAATAATGCCTAAACACATGAAACAATCTCAATCATGATCAGGAACCACGATAATGGTTAGGGGGCATGGAAGGGGGGGGGGTCGGTTGCAGACAAATGAAGTACCTACTCAGATGGAACGTTATGGTGGGTACATAACTTCTTTATCTGAAGTAGTTACTTAATTTGCTCTGCAACCTGTGGGACAGAGTCCCCAGCTACCTAAAACCTTGGGAGGCCCTCAAGGAAGGATATTCCGAAGCACCACGGAGCCAAAGGAAGCCCTACTCCTGGATATCATATCCAATTTATAATGAGAAATGAATGTATGGGAAGAGGACCAAGTAGCTGCTGAACATATGTCATCCAGAGGAACCCTGAACCAGAAGGCTGCTGATGTGGCTATGGATCGGGTTGAGTGGGCATGGACTCCGATAGGAGCAGGTTTACCTGAGGCTACATATGCATAAATGATGCACTGTGAAATCCAATTTGCTAAGGTAACTTTGGTAATAGCTCTACCCAGAGCAGATTTGGCAAAGGACACAAACTGATCAGCCTTGCGAGTATCCTTCGTCCTGTGCAAGTAAAAACGTAGTTGTCTATGTACATCCAACTTGTGTAATTTGTATTCCCCTTTGTTCTGAAAGTTGGGAAAGAACACTGGTAAATTAATCGACTGATTAATATTTGACTCTGAAGCCACCTTTGGTAAGAAGGAAGGGTTAGTCCTGAGAGACACTCTATCCCTATGAAAGATTAGATAAGGGGGTTTCATGCAAAGGGCTTGAAGTTCCAAAACCCTCCTGGCTGAAGTAATAGCAACTAGAAAGGCTGTTTTCCATGATAAGAATTTTAATGGAACTGAGGCGGCAGGCTCAAAAGGTGGCCTTGTCAATGCTTGTAAAACCAAAGTTAAGTCCCATGGTGGGACCACAATCTTAACTGGTGGTTTCAAAAGAAAAATACCTTTCAAGAAGGTTTTGCATATCTTCGCAGCAGCTAAAGATCCCAGTCCATCCCCCACATGAAAATGGGAAATGGCTGCCAATTGTACTTTAACTGTAGATGCACTGGCTCCTTGATGAAAAATGTGTGACAGAAAATCAAGAACCGCCGGAATAGGGACGATAAAGGGATCAAGGCCCTTGTCCTTAGCCCAGACAGAAAAACGCTCCCATTTACTACTGTAAATTTTTCTGGTAGCAGGCTTGTGAGCCACTACCAGAATGGCCTTTACTGGTGATGAGATGCCGGGAGTCCTTGCCATCAGTGGAACTGGATCAACCAAGCCACGAGCTTGAGGTTTCCCAGGTTCAGGGGTTGCAATCCCGCAGGATGCGAAATCAGATCCGGAATGGGATCTAATATCCATGGAGGAACTACACTGTGAGACCGCAGACATGGGAACCAGATCTGGCGAGGCCAGAATGGGGCTATGAGGATAATTCTGCTCCCCAACCGACATGCTTTCTGAATGAACTTCGCCATAAGAGGAAGGGGGGGGGGATAAGCATAGAGGAGACCGGGTGGCCAAGCATGAACCAGAGCTTCTCTGGGGCTCTCCCCTGGTGGGGGAAGTATCACGAAAAACTCGCTGCACTTTGTGTTTGACGGAGAAGCGAAAAGATCACAGCAAGATAGACCCCATTTGAGGAAGATCGGTTTCACAACTGATGGTTTGAGAGACCACTCGTATGGTGTGAGGATCACGCGACTCAGTTTGTCCACCAGAATGTTGGACCAACCCGGAATGTGTGTTGCTACCAGAAAGCAGTTGGTGGATATCGCCCACTCCCAAACTCTCATAGCCTCCTGAAAAGGGGATAAGTTCTGGTTCCTCCCTGTTTGTTTATGTACCAGACTACCGCCATGTTGTCTGTTTGAACCGCAATAGTCCCTAGAGGAAGAAGGTCATGGAGTGCTTGCAACGCCAGAAGCACCGTCCTCATCTCTAGGACATTGATATGCAAGGCAGTCTCTAAGGGGGTCCATGTGCCTTGGACGGTTCTGCCCAAAGAATGCCCTCCCACCCGAGGCGAGAAGCATCCGTGGTCAACGTGGCTTGGGGCGGAGGCATCACGAAGGGTCTCTCTTCTCGCAGCTCCCATGAGCGAAGCCACCAGAGGAGGGAGTCCCTGCAAGCCCTGCTCAGGGGAATAGGGGTGTTCAACGGATGTAGCAACAGAGACCATTGGACTTGAAGAGTCCATTGCAGAATCCTCATTCGTAGACGCGCGTGTAGACAAAGACTGATTGCCGCCGCCTAGAGCCTAGTGCTCTCAAGACTAACTCTGCCGATGGAGCCGGGTTCTGAAGGAAGGCTATAACCTGACATGACAAACTGTTCACCCTGTCCGAAGTTAGTAGGGCCCGAGAGAGGTGAGTGTCCAATATGGCCCCTATAAATTCCAGAACCTGCACAGGATGAAGAAAGGACTTTTGAAGGTTTACCGAAATGCCCAAACTCTGGGCAAGAGTTAGAGCATAATCCCTGGCAACACACAGTTGATGCCTGTTGGAGGCGGTGAGGAGCCAGTCGTCCAGGTATGGAAAGACCTGAATGCTCTGGAGTCTCAGGTAGGCTGCAACCACTGCCATGACGTTGGTGAACACCCTGGGGGCTGAGGTGAGGCCGAACGGAAGAACCCTGAATTGATAATGACTGGCTCCCAGCCGGAAGCGGAGAAACGTCCTGGATCGTCTGTCCATCAAAACGTGGTAGTACGCATCTTTGAGGTCTATGGAGCACATCCAGTCATTCTCCTGAAGGAGGGGGAGAATTGATTGAAGAGTGACCATCTGGAATTTCTCTTTGGGAATGAACAGGTTCAGGGAAGAGAGATCTAGAATTGGTCTTGTCCCCTGTCCTTTTTGGCACCAAAAAGAACCTGGAGTAATAGCCCACTCCGAACTGGTCTGGGGGGACGTGCTGGATGGCTCTTTTTTCTAGCAGCTTCAAAATCTCTGAAGCTGCCACCTCCCTTTGATTGGGTGGGATGTCGAGGAGGCGTTTCACGGGGTGGGGAAGATTTAGGAAGGGAATGGAATAACCTCTGGATATGATTCGGAGCACCCATCAATCCGTTGTGATGGACTCCCAATTTAGTAGGTGCTCCAACAAATGCCCCCCGACTGCCTCCAGAGAGGGACAGCCGGGTAAGCCCTCAGGGCTGTTGCGCGGGCCTGTCCAAGAACGGTTCTCTAGACCCAAAGTTACGCAGCCCCCCTCTGCCTCTGGGCCGGCATCCACCTTGTGCTCCTCTGCCTCTGAAGGACGAGGGGTCCGAAGCTGGACGGGACTGCTGAGACTTCTGGAACCACATCTTCTTTTGTCCCCTCTGATTCCTTGGAAAGGATCGTTGGGGATTAGAGAAGCGGACTCTGACAGCAGACAGCGTCTTCCCGTCCTTTTCGCTTTGGACCAGCATCTCGTGTACGGTCTTGCCAAAGAGCAAAGTACCGTCAAAGGGCGCATTCGCAAAGGATGTCTTAAAGGGTTCTGCGAAATCGCAAAGGCGGAGCCAGGCGTGACGCCACAAGACGACCCCCGCTCCGCTAGCTCTAGCAGCTCCCTCCGTAGCATGGGAGAGTAGCCGCATAGATGTTTTCGAGATAGACTTTAGAGTGGCCATACGAGTCGAGAAAGTCTTCTTATCCTCGACCGTCATGGACTCCGGGGAGCTGCAGCGTATTCCTTTATTAGGTCTCGCTGTAGCCTGATAATGTGTGCCATGTAGTTCAGTGCCCTTACAGAGAAGGTGGCTGAGGCAAACATCCACTTCCCAATGCAGTCCAACGTCCAAGATTCCTTATCCGGAGGGTGGACCGAGGAACTCTCCTACGCGAGTTCCTTCTTCGTGGCAGCCGCCACTAACATGGCATCCACAGGTGAACCCTTAGACCAGACCTGCCTATCAGAGGGAGGGCTAAGAATTTTGTCTGGCCGTCTTGGGATGGGCTCCACGGTGTCAGGCTCCTTCCACGCCCTGGTAGTAATTAAGCCTACCAGGGGTCAGCCGGGGGGGACACCCAGGAGGTAGACGGGCCTGCTTCAAACACCCCCAGAAACACGGACTCGTCCGAGGATGGTTTTTGGGCAGACCACCCCCCTCTAATTCGCAACATTTCCATGATGTCTCCAAAGGAGACATCCTCAGGGGGTGACCTTGGGGAACCTTCCCCTTCATCCAAATCCGTGTCTGTCGTGAGGGACTCAGGGGAGTCCAGGTGCCTCCTTTTACACTTCCGTTTGTGAGGGACCTCCTCGGAGGGACTATCTGAGGAGGGCTCACCTACGGGGTCCTATTCCTCTAAGGGAACTAAATGGAGGGTTTGAGCAGGCTGTCCCAGTGGTCGGATGATGGAGGATAGACCCAAATGCATAGGGGGAGTGGAAGGATCCGATGCCCGGACCGGGGATCTGGAAGGCCTCGACAAAACCCTCTCCACTACCTCAAAAGCCGAAGGTGAGCTGCTTTCCCCAGGCTCCGAAAGCAGTCTCCTCGGCTCCGAAGCAGGGATCGGTGTCGGAGCCGAAGCGGTCAGATCCGAGAGGGAAGTGTGCTCTGACCTGAAGGGCGCCAAAGACACACCAACCCCTACAGATCCGACGCTTGGCTCTCAGCCCTGAGAGCTAGGATCCGACACGCTCGAGGGTACAGTCGGCGTCGAAGCTATCGGAACTATCGGCGCCGACAAATCCCTGGCTCCAAAAGGGCCCAGATCTGATGACTCCAAAACCCGAAAACGGGTTGGAGAAGGAGTGATCGGGGCAAAAAGGGGGACTGCACTCCCCCCCCCCGGTGAGGGGGAGGCAGGAGCACCCCCATCTGCATCTGAGTCTGCAGAAATCGACGCATCATCCGATCCATGTCCACGTCGGTCAGGCTTCTTGTAGACCTAGAAGATGTCGTCGAGGCGGGCCCACGACCTCGAGGGAGACCGGTACTCCGGTGAAAAATGAGGTAAACGGAACCGAGAGGGAGAGGATCTGGAGGCCCTCGTAGAGGGACTAGTAACTTTAGATGGTGGGGCTGAGGGATGAGCCTCAGACCGCCTCTTATGACTTTTATGTTTATCCCTATCCTTCTCCTTATGCCTCTTCTCTCTCGAAGAGGCAGACGAGTCCCCTGAACTGTGCGCAGCAGAGGGAGGTTGAGTCCCAGGCAGAGTCGGGGGACCTAAAGGCACGGGGGCTGCAGTAGCAGCCTGTGCCTTAGAGGGAGAGGAAGAAGAAGTGTCCTGCAGTAACAAGTACACCAGGATCAACTTGTTCTTCCTACCCCTGATGGCCCGGGGGTTAAACGCTGCACATATCTGGCAGCTAGTGGATAAGTGGGCCACCCCAGACACAAAACGCACTGAGTGTGGCCATCAGCCGGGGAAAGCTTATGGCCACACTCAGTGCACTTAGAAAAGATGGCTTTGGGCCCTTCAGCCATCACACTAACACACCCACACACTAAGGGGAGGGACAAAAACAACGTATAAAAACTAAAAATTACCACAAAAAAATAAAACTAAGGCTATCACTCGATGAATAGGAGCTAAACCACTCACACACTAACAAAAATTAAACTGTTTTTTCTAATTTTTGACAAAGATTCACTGAAAAGATCTCACCCAAGCCTAAGGAGCTCTTCACTGGAAGCTTCTTTCAGCCGCGGCAAACTCGATCTGAGGAAAGGGAGGATGTAGCAGGGAATTATGGGTGAAGGGGAGGAGCCAGGAGCTCGGATCTTTTAGCTAGTAAAGCTTCCGGCTCGGATCCGAGGTTGGATCCGATACCCACAGGTTGCATAGCAAATGAAGTAACTACTTCAGATTTTGGCCTTAAAATCATCGGGTACATGTTGTAACCTAAGCCATGAATACTTCCTCAGGACCGACCCAGAAGCAGCTGCCCTGGCAGAAGCTTCCATGGTATCATAACTGCACTTGATAGAGTGCCTTGTAACATAGACAGAGGAATTGAGAATAGAGTGCTTAGAAATGATGGGAGAGCCAGAGAGCTCCGACAGGAGCTTTCCTGCATCTGACAAGACAGCTAGGGAATATTTGGCATATGGGTTTGATAACTAATAGCCCTGAATGCCAAAGTAGCAGAGGTATATACATTTTTCCCCAGTCTCTCCATGACTTTGCTCTCTTTAGCCAAGGGAAGTAAGGAGGAGAAAGGCAATAATTTTAATGCCTTGTCAGCTGAGAATGATATAGTAGCTGGGTCTGCAGAGTGGGCTTACAAAAGGAATCTGCAGTCCTCAGGAACCTTATAAAATCTGTCTGGGCATTTGTGAGCAGGAGGCGGAGAGCCCGGGCATTTAGATGGAGCTGAAAAGGCATCTAATAAGACTGGTAAGACAGGAGGAATGGCAGATGGGGATGGAGAATCCATCTGAAGGAGGTCATAGTACCTCTTTCAAACAGTCCTATTTGAAGAATTCCTTCATCTTCAAAATAGTTTCCCCATAGGAAAGATTCTCTCCAGGGGAATCCGTACAATTAGAGTCCTCCTCTTCTGAGGCATAACCCAGAGGGGAAGTAATTTTGGCTGAATAAGCCAAGGACTCATCTTTTGATGATTCCTCCTCTCTTCAGAAGTCCTCTTTAAAGGAGTAAGAGGCAGAAAGCCAGGAAAAGGGCCAGAAGTAGCAGGGGACTGACGAAGTGCCATAAAGGCATTGAAGAGGCTTTGGGAAAAGGCCTGCCAATCCGGTGCTTGATGCTGTGGAACTGGAGAAACCTGTTTTGTTTTCATTTTTTTCTTATCTGTAGGTTCCATGTGATGGAAAGTGGATGGACCAGACATCGGCCTGCACTCCAGGATATCTGTAGGCACATCTTCCCGCACGATGATTAGGGTGGCAGCATGCAGGCCTTCAGAAATAAACCATGGTTCCCCCTTTTCACCTGAATCGGATGGCTGCGATTCTCTCACAGATGTACTGGTAAGGTCCTTCGGGGCTTCCCCAGTGGTACCAGCCGAAGAGATATCTACTGACTCCTTGATGGCCGCCGGGCCTACATCAGCCTAGGGAGGGATGCCCAGAAGAGAGAGAGCAGCAGGAAGATCAGGCTGAGGTTTCTTGGCCTTTCTAGATTGTGACTTGTCTGAAGGGCCCGATGCCACCTCCATCTCACGTGCTAAACGCTTAAGACACTGATTCTCCAGGTAAAGTTTAAGTGAAGCCAGACAACTCCTAAGAGTTTTTGGAACAAAGGAGTTACAGATAACGCAGATGACATGGTCATGGTCTGGGCCTAGGCAGAACAAAAAGAGCTTGTGGGAGTCCTTATGTGGAATTTGCCTTCCACACTGACACTTGCCCTTCCTAGTTGACATGAAATCCCAAAAAGAGAATACAGTAACCAAAATTTCAAGAAAAAGAGAAGCCCAACAGGGTACTTATCTGAACAAAGTTTGTGACTAATCTGGCGAGCGACATCCAGAGCAGGCGATCGGACAGGCGGCAGGAAAGTTCTGAGTGTGGTACGTGCTGACGTCCCACTTTATACACATCTCTTTATTGCCAACATTCGTTAGATGATGAACGGCATTGCATGTACCTTACAGTACTATTAAGACTTTGCCATACTAGCCGGACATACGAGTCAGGCAGAGGTGGACTTCCTCATGGTATGAATACTGCAGCATATGAATAGAAGGACATCTGTAAAATACCCAAAATAAATGTATCAAACCCCCTCAAAATCTGGCTGCTATTAATTTAAGAACAAGTATTGCAGACACACATACATTTAAATCTGGGTGTGGGGGGCTTTGTCTTTAAGCTTAAACTGCCAAAATGGTTTCCCCACACCCCCTGGGGTTAACTATAACCTTGTCTAAAATAGCAAATTCAATATCTTTAAAATCCATGCATAACTCAGAATGTTTAAATAAGGCATTAATGGTACATTTATTCAAAATATCGTATTTGTGCTTGCAAATCCTTTCCTTAAATTCTCTCGCAGTCTTACACAAACAAAATTTGGGACATGTTGAACATCTAGCAATGTACACCAATCCTTTAGTCAGACAACTGCTGTTTCTCAATTTAGTTAACTTTGCATTACATCCTCAACATTTCATAGTACCATTAAATATATTTTATTTAAAGACACATCTGTACCCTCAAATGCTCTCTTATCTTTTTCTAACAAGTTTTTCACACTACTGACTGTTTTATAAACAAAACAAGACTTGTCCTCTAACAAGGTAATAATATGGGGTTGATTTTTAAAATATCCCAATTATTCTTAACTGTTTTAATTATGTCTGTATCCGTAGTATATTGTAAAAAAAACAATGCTGTCTCATAACCTTTAGCATGCTTGGGGTTCCTTTTTTTGCATCTTACTAATTCTGTCATGCTAGCTCCCAAAAGTGGATTGAATCTTGGACTCTAATTATTAACAATTTAATTTGAAATGTCTGTTACTAATTTTTTGGGGGTAACCTCTATCTATAGATGCATTAATTAATTTATTTCTATTACCAACAATTATTTTGATTAGATAGTACAAACCAATATAATGCATTGCCACTACTTAAAGATTTTTTTTTTTACACAGAAAGGGGTAACGCATTTAAAATGCAAGTATGCATTACTAAACGAGTCTATATCACTTCATCAAAGTGACACTTCAACGAACGGCTCTTCATCAGAAATGCCGTTTATTGAATTTCTCTCATGTAAGGGGCTGTGTCCCTCACAACCCCACTAATTTTATATATATATATATATATATATATATATATATATATATATATATATATATATATATATATACACCAACTCCAAGATCAAAGAGTGGGAAAGGGCAAATTTCCTGATCCTCACTGTACGACAATCTCAGTATAAGCAGTTTGATGAACAGCATGCTTATTTTTTATTTATTTATTACAATTGTTGACCGAGAAGGTCTACTGGGCCAAAGTGTGCTCATTTTCAGTGGAGGCCCAGGGAGAAAAACTCCACAGAGATAAAACACAGTACCAATACAATGCTTAGAATGTGACAGAAGACAAGATAACAGATATATCAGTTCAAACTGCTATAGCACAAAAGCAAACAATGCATTCAATGTGATAAAAAAAAAGCAAAGAACAAGTATGACAGATTAAACTGCCAAAGCTCAGGCAACAGTGCAGTATATTCAGTTTGATAGGAATCCATACAACAATTGTTTCAGATTAGTCTGACAGTCCCGTATAGTAGTTGGCACTGAGAATTTTGATGTAAGTGCACTGAAAATGCAATTCGCTTTACTGACAGGTACCCTTACTAAACATGGGTTTCCTATAAATATTCAACAAAAACTTTTTTCACCATGACTAATTTTAGTATCCAAGTAATTAATGTCATGTTTACGAAAATGAAATGTAAATTTCAGAAATTTTGTAGAATTATTTAAAAACTCAAGGAATTCCCTTTACCATAACCTCTGAACCATTCCCCAAAATAAATATATTATCTAAGAATCTCAAATAGACTGTACGGAGTACTTTTAAAGATTAAACTGCCATAAATGGGTATTCATGTTGAGCTCATAGACACACCCCTAATTTGCTTATAAATCTCACCCTCATAATAAAGTTAATGTCTAAAACCATCTCCATAAAATTCATGTTACTCCCCTGAAGAAACTCACAACTCAATAAACTTTCATGAAATCATTCTAAACCTTGTATTTTGAAAATACTTGTGAATAAGTCAAGAATATATACTGTTAAAAATCCCAAATTCTCTTACTATAATTAACTTGTCAAACTCCCCCAAAATATCAAGAATCCATCAAAATGTGTGTGTGTGTGTGTTTGTGTGCGTGTGAAAGACAGGTTTAAGTAGTCTGTCACTATACTTGGCCAGTGGATATGTTTTAGATCCTTGTGCTGCTATCGGTCTAAACGGTAGATTAGCTACATTTGTGTGGATCTTGGGAATACAAAATATAGTGGGGATCTTAGAGGATGCTATGTTCAAAAATCTGTACACATCACTCAACACAAAACCTTGTAACAAACAATCTTACAGGTATACATTTTTCTAAAGGATATGTTAACTTGATTGCCAGAAACTAATTCATACACTGTGTCATCTTATAATATGTTGAACATCTTACCCAAATAATCTACTGAGTTGAAAATAACAACCCCTCCATCTTTGACTGGTTTTATTACTGTTACACATCTGTCTTTTGTGAGATTACCTAAAAGCTGCATCTCATTAATAGACAAGTTAAATCCATTATAACATTTTGCTTTATTTAATACTAATTTCTGTATATCTGATTTTATAAGTCTTTTCAAATGATTGAATGACAGCGTGGCCAACTGGATTATAAATACTTTTCCTTTTAAGTCCATAATACCCTCACTGTTGTGCTGAACAGCTACATTTAATTTCTGGGCGAACAATTTTAATTCAAGTAAAGTATCAACTACATCTAATGGTGGAGTATGTACAAAATGGAAACTCTCTTGAAATAAATAATGGCATTCATTAAATGATTGTTTTTAGTAACACTACTGTGTACTCCCAGTACCTTGGACGTCACTGCACACATATTTTTTGGTTATTTCTCTTTCATTATCCAAATTCCATGCGGTAACAACACGAGAAGTGATCAGCAGAAAACAATTGCAGCAAGTCGTCTTACAGTTCACCGTCAAACAAGGGGTTTAACAGTTCCATTATTTGCTTGTACACATCAAAAATATAAGAACATGATGTGTCCTTGGAACTAGAATGTGTGATATGGATCAGCTCAGGGCACGGTTCCTGACTTAACTGAAAAAATAATTGCAGTTTCTTTTGGTATCTATACAGACTTGAAGTTTGTACTCTGCTATGCGTTTATTAACAGCGCTCCTAAATTCCTTGCTGGTATGTTTCACTGTAGTCTTGAGAAAAGGGTATGAAGGTTTCTTACAACTTTTCATTATTTTCCTTCATTTGTCATACCATTTATTAAAATGGGAGTTCCACCAGAAAGGCTTTTTTCTGAATTTACCATTAAATTTAGGGGGGAAGAGTATGGACTTTTACATTCAACTCTTTAGGTGTTGGTAAAAACTGGAAGTGAATGTAGCAGCCATCTCAGTACAGTCTGCTTAATGGAGACTGCTTGGGATTTGCACTGGCCTTCTGCAAGCTGAAGTAGTCTGTGATACAAACAGGACATGTTGGAGGAATAAGGTCTTTAGTTTGTCCTGAAGAAATCCCTAAAGATGGTCTCATGCTCTGGTTGGATGGGTACCAACAGACCTGATAGAGATAATGACCAATTTGCAGTCAGATTTAAGCAGGGGTGAAGAGAGCAGTGGCAAGATGCAGATGAGGCCTAGATTGGCAAGGACCACGTCAAGGGTATTACAGCCTCTAGTGGATAGATTTACAGCTTTCTCTAGTGCACTGGTATTAAAGTCTAGGAAACACTTCAGCATATCCATTTTAGAAGTGTAAGTAAGCTAATCAATAACTGGGCAGTTGAAGTCCACTAGTAAGATGATATTTTGTTTGATATTTAACCCTTAATGGTAATTCAGATCATTTCCATGAAATTTGTTGGACACTGATGGAGATCTGTAGCTAGCAGTCAAGTAATTTAAATAACTTGAATTTGTTAAAGGTGATTTAAATCTCCAAGAATTCCAATTTATAGTGTTGGGTAATCCAACATGAAATGATGGTGTTTCTGATAGTTACCCAAGGGTCTGAAGGTGTGATAGGTGCTGAACCCTGGGGGTATCCAGGGAGTGCTGCCATTGCACTGAAGCCATGTCTCTGTAACTACACAGATATGAATATGTTTGAGTTGCTGGGAAGCCTCAAGTTATGACATCCTTCTGTTTATACTCCTAACATTGAGTAGTGCCACCATGTCGTCGTCCAAATGTGAGCTTGAGTTTGCTATGTAGGAATGTTCAGTAAGGACAAGCAAATGCTTTAGCCGGTGTGCAGAAGTCCTGGTTAAAGTGGCAAATCAGGAAGTCGTATCCACCTTCTCATCCCAGGGTGATACATACCAGATCCCCACAGAATGACATCAACTACTCAGTCAATTGATAAACACAATTATTATTATGCCTCAGTAGCTAGGCATCATTTCTGGTAAAGGCAAAACACTACTCAAGACTACTGTCCTTCGTGCCTCTAACACATGTATATTAAGTTCCATCATGTCTCTCTGTATGTCCCTCTGGTTACAGCACCTCAGGCTTTCACTCCTACATGGGCTACCACTAGGTGAAGGCCGTATGTACTGTAACCATTCAAGCCATTTACTAACCTCACAATGTAGAGCACAGTGGCTTGTAGGAAAATTCCTCACATTAACAACATTTTAATCTCAGAATACTAACTATGCATAACATTTTAATGTTGTTTTAGTTACAAACAAAATCAGAAACCATGCACATGTGGTTATGTTCTTTTTGGCAGTTTTCCAGTGCTTCTTTGCTGAACATGACTTAGAAATTAAACAGCACAAGGGCAAATATTACAGCAGAAGAGTTGGAAACAGTACATTAAATAGTTTTAGAAAGAAATATACAGGTAGTTTAGTCATTTTCAGGACATACACCAGTCAACATCTGACAGGAAGGAAATCCACACACATTTTAGAGTATACCGCTGGAGTATGTATACAAATGTACTATATGACGACCATATGAAATCACTGTCACTTTATTCTGAATCATATAGACTGAAAAAATTATATGACGTCTTCTTGTTGGTTTCTTGCTGTTACTTGCATTTACATGCAAGCATACCAAAGTATATTTAACTACTTATTGTGATTGAGTCTTACTACTGTATTGTACTAAGTACAATAAATACACCGAGACACTGCTTCAGTTAATACGCATTTTTTTCTATTACATTTTCCTTTCGGATCTACAAGCATGCAACACAGATGTTGTCAACTCTCTATGGCAAATTCCCAAAGTTTGTTTATTGTTACACTCCTGTTTATACCAAAAAGTCTGATATTTTTTTTCTCAGTGTGATGTACAACAGTTTTTTCTTTGTACAACAGTCTTCCTTTGTTCCCTTGTCCTTGGTACTTTGTAGTTTGATGATCCATGGAAACTCAGTCTTGCATTATCTGAAACGTGGTGTTCCAGCACTATCTGAAACTTGATGTTACATCTCTTTACATCATTAATGTCCTTCCAGCTGCCATCTGCGCAGTTATTTTTACAGACTTTGTTTCTCAATAACATACTCCTTTACATGGATGCCAAAATCTAATAAACTATGCCAGCACACTTACTACTTTTTATTTTTCAGCATTTTATACTATTTTTAAATTAACCCTTTATATTTCATATCATTCTTGCAGTTTTTTATTCAAGCTAATAATCATGCTAACAACAGTTTAAATGGAGACGGAATACTATTTTCTTTCACATACTGCTCAAAGGCCATCTTTGCCTTGTATATAAGGCAATCTTTGACCCTGCTTGATTGGAAACACTGCATATCCGTAAGTCAAATGGTACACAGATTACTTGCTCTAAAGTCCTTAACCTGGCATGTGACACAATAGAACCTGATGGAGGGATGGATTTGTCTCTCACAGGTTACCACAGCTTTGGAACAGACTCCCGCTTCATATCAGGCAGAGCACCTCATTGGCCTTTTTCAAACACAATCTGGATAACTGGATGGGTAACCGTAAGTTCACCCCAGGGGTTCCACCTATGTTCGTGATAGCTGCTGATTGTGGAAATAAGGGTAAAACTTGGATAGTCTTGTAAGGGCCCTAGGGTCAATAGCCTAGTAACCTCTTATGATCCAATGAATAATTCTCTCACCTCACAACAACCAATATTGCAGAGTATCAACAACACTTTGCTGAATGCAATCTAAGTCAGAGCTAAAGCATCATCTTAACAGATGAATTGTTTAACTAATATGACAAATATTCACCATGCTACTATGTTATGTATTAAAATGTCTAAGAATTTTTGAAGAGATTTCATTGTCAGAGATTTGGATGGTGCCAGTCCTGAAGAAGAATCATTTGGAAAAATGTTTCCATTTTGTTTTTTGCTACTCCAAAAACAAAAAAGTCTAGGAGGAACCACTGACATATTTTTCACTAAATTTGATTATGTGTTACTTGCTAAGGAGAAAGTGTAACTACTGCGAGAGGATCAGGTAATTATCATACACCTCTGAAATCAACCTTTAAGTCAAAAAAAGCCCGTGGGATACATTTGGCTTGCATGGCTAGATTTATAAAGGCCCCTGTGATTGTTAGCCTAGTATATACCTATGAATCTATAAGTTAAACCTAACATAGTATATTGTGGTGATGCTACAGTCTGTACGGATACTATCAGAGCACAAATAATGAAAGTGTTTGCATGAGCCATCATTTCCCAGTATATAAAAAATTTTAAATTCTTAGGAAAAGACTACAGCCAATTATCATAATCTTTATCTTTTAAATTTGATCAATATGCTAGAAGATAAAACAGAACACCTTTAGAGGATGACTTGTTTCCGATTCTCGATGAATTACAAAAACCCATGTGTGCTCCACCAAGTCTTAACTCATCCAGGTCAAGAATCCTCTTCTTAGAAACATCCCCAAAGAGGCATACAACTTATTTTTCCCTTCACTGATCAGTGCCTGTCGCTTGGCCCACTGAAAACAATATGCAAAATGGCTTCCAGCAATTCTGTTTTTCACCATCCCAGATATATTTTTAATCATTTGCTAATTGGGTGAATGGGGTTCAGCACTCTTCTCCTCAAAACGTTCTCCTTAACATTTCCAGTTTCAATAACAAGGTGGATGACAACCTGCAAAAGTAATTTTTTTTTTCCACAGCAAACATAACTTTAGAAAGTACATTTAGAAATAAAATAAAACTGTTACTAATAAATTCTATAGTATTGTCTTTTGTGAAACATACCACAAATGATACTCTGAAGTTGTTAATGTCAGTGAACAAGTCCTCTGCAGCCACCTTCTTAGAATCAATGACATAGTACTCCATCAGTGCTTGATAATGCTTTACCATACTTTCATGCATACTGGCCAGCTTTTGGTACTGTTGTCTAGCATAAGCAGCAAAGCTGTATAGAAATGTTAAGGAATTGTTTAGGTGTCAGTATTTGATCATCAAGGTTCATAATCAATTATGCAAATAAAACAAGTGGCATTGCCAATTTTTTTAACACAAATTACTCCAAGTATAAACAATAAGAGCTTAATTGTCAGTAACATTCTTACATGTAAGAAACTACTACATCAGTTCCCCTTTAAAATAACCCTCTGCAGGTTTAGTGAAAACATTTTCAAACTAAAATTGCATTTACTTCATTCATGCTTTACTGACCAAGTTAGTCCCACTAGGTCAGTGGCCTCTTTCAGAGGAGAACAGAGGTGGTATTCATAGTGACTAAGGGAAACATGGCCTGGGTAACTTCCCCCTACCATTATTTAACATCCACCTGAGCCACCACTAACTCAGTCAGATTTGGCCTCATTTAATATCTCATCTAAAGGACGTCAAAATCAGGAGCACAGCCCCCCACGTTGCACTACAGTATCAGTAGTGGAAATTAGTACAACCTCCTGGGAACGTGGTCAAATGCAGCAGAGAAGGAAAGCAAAGAAACTCCCAAGAGCATCAGCTTTGGTTCAAAGTGACATCTCCATGAAACCAGCAGGTAAACACACTCAGAATTAAGACCTGCACATCCAAGTATAAAAATGAAGCCACTAAATGGATTGCTCCGCATCAGAATCTTCAAAAGGGGAGTAAGAGTGTTCCTCTACATCAGAATGTTCTGAAAAAATGGAGCCCTGATCAGAAGAGGGAGAATCTTCCTCCACTCTGGGTCTCTTGTCTGGAGGGGGTTGGGAACCCCTGATAAGAGTAATTAAATTCTCAGCCATTTTAAGCATCTGCTTTTTAGGCATGGGGCCTGGAGATGGGCCCTGTGCAACAGGCCTCTTGGGATGCCTGGCTGATTTGGACTTAGTAAAGGCCTTAATGGAAAAGGAAGATGAGGGTCTAAAGACACCATGGGTGGAAGTGGACCTGTCCACATTAGGAGGCTCAACGCTCACAGTGGCTTCGGTGGTTGTAGTCTGGGTCTGGGCCGAGGTACCTGCGGTCTCGGTTACAGAAGACACCGCCAAAGAAGTGTCATCGGTAGTCAGGGACTGCATAGGCATCTCGCTGAGAACCGGACCACGTGTAGCCGGTTTTGGCGTGGTGTCGGTGGGGACCGCGGACCTCGCGTGTCGGTCCTTGTCCATGCGTTTTTTCGACAAAATGGTAGTCGGCATCTCCGACGACATTTTATAATCAAAGGCTGTACCAAAAAAGTGTTGGGCGAACTCCGCCCGACGCTTAATAGTGCGTTTATTGAAAGTAGCGCAAAAGCGACAGCCCGAGACGTCGTGGTCTGGGCCTAAACAAGGTATGCAGAGGGAATGGAAATCCTTATGCGGTATTTGCTTCCCACAAGAAATACAATTGTTAACTTTTTCTGACATCGGTCTGAGGCAAGAAAAGTTTCCCCAACGGGGTACTTAGCTTTAATGAAGACTTCGGTTTCCAATTTTTCGTAAATTCAGGAGCTGGCCGACCGGCACTTGCGAACTGCTTCTGCTTCGGGCACCGCGCGGCAAAAAAGACTGAAGAAAATGGCGTCGGCTGTGTCTTATATACCCCTGCCTCACTGACGTCAGGAAAGAAAGCGACAACAACCGACGCCGGACCTAGACTTTGGAATTTGGCCGACCAAGGACCCGCCTGACGGCAGAAAACCCATCTGTGATTACTGCAACTGTATGCACGATGAACATCAACCATGCACACCCATTCTGATACCTAAGCCATGAAATACTTTTCTACAAAAATAAGGACGTATGAAAGGAGACAGGGAGGGATAGTGCAGCATGTGAAATGGCTCCATGAAATAGCATTAACATATGTTTCTTAAAACTTGATTGTCCCATATTTTTCTACCACAGACCATAAAAATCAGTGATTTTTTTTTTTTTTTTTTTTTTTGCGGGGAGGGGAGGGGGGCTATTTTTGGCTACTTCAAAGCTGACCCCAGTGCCTTGCCTCAATCTCCAAAGTTGGCTGTTCCTTCCCACCTCTGCCACAGTTGCTCTGAATACATAATAGGGCCCGAAGAGGAGATCAAAGCATCTAGGGGCACAATCATACCACTGCAAAGAAATTTGCGAGTGCAATGAGCATCAGTGTTAAACCATCCCTCTCATTTGCAAACACTTGACTTCAGCAGGACACCACATTCATCCCTCACCCTCAGGTAGCACTGTGCAACTATCATCTGGTCTTCATCAGGGAAATCAAACTACATGAGTGCAGGATCAAGCATGTGCACCCTCCCCAACACAGCACAAGCACACCCCTCCCCCCTGTCTATGCCATCAAGTATCTGAGCTACTATTAAAACTTGAGTCACATGGGCCGTAATCAGAACTTCATCCCTCTATCCACCTGAGTAGACTAAAAGAAAAAGAAAAAATTGAAAAAATCGGGGGAAGTGATAAACAACACAAGACAGCAATGTAAAATCAGACACTATTTTTAACATGCAAATACAGGCAGTCAAATTTAGTGTCTGTGTGTGTGTGTGTGTGCGCGCACCTGTCACTGTGTCTTCTCTTAACAAAAATGAATTACAAACGGTCTTTACTGAACTTACTACTTGTAAAATCTGTACCACTAAAATGCATGCCATCGCTGTCTGGTTATCAGTTATCATCATCAAGCACTATTGCTAAGACCATGACTTTAGAGTCACACCACTACTGGTACTCTGGTGCTTCAGGACTTGGCCTTTTCATCCCTTAATTTCAGGCCACCTTCCAGCAAGACTCAATTTTAACTGCTTGAGATAATTCCCAATATTTAAGAACTACAAAGTACATTCTGATAGTTTCCTACTTAAATGCTGGCACTTGTAATACCGAGTGCCAGCACACTGGAAAAAAAAGTGCAAGTATGTAGGAGAAGAGCAAATGTTGATCATCACTCTTCTCCTTTAAAATTATTTGCAAATGGAGGGAGGGGACAAGCCCCCCTGCTCCCCTGAAACACACACACACACATTATATATATATATATGCATGTATACATACATACATATATATATATATATATATATATATATATATATATATATATATATATATATATATATATATATGGGTACATGTCAGTACATCGACAAGTTAGAAGATCGACATCCACTTCACCGACACATGAAATAATCGACACCGCAAATCACGGACATTTAACAGGTAAGAAGTTTAAATTTCGCTAATCATGCCTACCATGTTTTAGTAAGTGTGGCAGTGTTATGCATGTGTGGTAGGCATGATTAGCGAAATTTAAACTTCTTACCTGTTAAATGTCCGTGATGTGCGGTGTTGATTATTTCATGTGCCGGTGAAGTGGATGTCGATCTTTTAACTTGTCGATGTACTGACATGTACCCATATATATATATATATATATATATATATATATATATATATATATATAAAATATGTATGTGTGTGTGTGTGTGTGTGTGTGTGTGTGTGTGTGTGTGTGTGAATATATACACATGTACGTGTGCACACACACACACACACTATATATATATATATATATATATATATATTAGTGTGTGTATAGATATATATATATATATATATATATATATACATATATACATATATATATATATATATATATGTATGGATCTGGTACATTTCGCTGAAAGCACATTTTGCCAAATTTAAATTCCACCAAGACCAAATCGCCGAAAGCACAAATCGCTGAAAATTCATGTCGCTGAAGTTCATTTCACCGAAAATAGTAGTGGCAGTTTATATGCTCTTTCCACCACTGTAGTACGATCCTGGAGTTAGAATATATATAGTTGGGGGGGGGTGTAACCCCCACCCAGTTTGATTAAAAAGTACTTACTTACTCTCTTAACAGAAACTGCATAGTATAATTCAAGCTAGATGGGGGGGACTATGCACCCCACACACCCCAATGTGGGGGGGCTGTGCCCCCCCCCCCCAACTATACATTCTAACTCAAGGATCGCACTACAGTGGGGGAAGGGCATATACATTGCCAGAACTATTTTCAGTGAAATGAAATTAGGCAAAATGAGTTTTCGGCAATTTGGTCTTGCTGACATAAGTTTCGGGGAAATGAATCAGGCCTATATATATATATATATATATATATATATATATATATATATATATATATATACACACACACACACACACACACACATATACATACATACATATAGTGGATATAAAAAGTATACACACCCCTGTTGAAATGGCAGGTTTCCGTGATATAACAAAATGAGACCCCAATAAATCATTTCAAAACTTTTTCTACCTTTAATGTGACCTATAACCTGCACAATTCAATTGAAAACCAAACAAATCTGTTAAGGGAAAAAATATAAAAAATAAAAAACGTACAATATGCTGGTTGCATAGGTGTGCACACCCTTAAAATAACACTTTGTTGTGTGTGCACACCCTTAAACTAATACTTTGTTGAAGCACCTTTTGATTTAATTAACAGCATTCAGTCTTCTTGGGTACACACCTGCCTTCAATTAAGGAGACTCTGATAACCCCAAATAAAGTTCAGCTGTCCTAGTAGGATTTTCCTTACATTTACTCAGGTGCCTGCTACAGCAAAAGCCATGGTTCGCAGAGAGCTTACAAAGCATCAAAGGGATCTCATTGTTGAAAGGTATCAGTCAGGAGAAGGGTACAAAAAATTTCCACAGCACTGGATGTACCATGGAACACAATGAAGACAGTCATCAAAAAGTGGAGAAAATATGGGACAACAGTGATGCTGCAAAGAACTGGACGTCCCTCCAAACTTGATAAAAAGACGAGATGAATACTGGTCAGGGAGGCTGCCAAGAGACCTACAGTAACACTGAAGGAGCTGCAGGAATTTCTGGCAAGTACTGGTTGTGTACTACATGTGACAACAATCTCTCGTATTCTGCATATGTCTGGACTATGGAGTAGTGTTACAAAACGGAAGCCTTTTCTTACACAGAAAAACATCCAGGCCCAGCTAAAATTTGCAAAACAATACATAAAATCTCCCAAAAGCATGTGGGAAAATGTGTTATGGTCTGATGAGACCAAGGTTGAAATTTTGGCCACAATTTCAAAAGGTACGTTTGGTGCAAAAACACTTTGCATCATCAAAAAAACACCATCCCCACAGTGAAGCACGGTGGTGGCAGTATCATGCTTTGGGGTTGCTTTTCTTCAGCAGGAACTGGAACTTCAGTCAAGGTGGAGGGAATTATGAACAGTTCCAAATACCAGTCACTTTTGACCCAAAACCTTCAGGCGTCTGCTAGACAGCTGAAGATGAAGAGGAATTTCACCTTTCAGCATGACAATGACCCCAAGCATACATCCAAATCAACAAAAGAATGGCTTCATCAGAAGAAAATTAAAGGTTTGGAATGGCCCAGCCAGAGTCCAGACCTAAATCCAATAGAAAATCTGTTGGGTGACCTAAAGAGGGATGTGCACAACAGATGCCCTCACAATCTGACAGATTTGGAGCGCTTTTGCAAGGAAGAGTGGGTAAACATTGCCAAGTCAAGATGTGCCATGCTGACAGACTCCTACCCAAGAAGACTGAATGCTGTAATTAAATCAAAAGGTGCTTCATCAAAGTATTAGTTTAAAGGTATGCACACACAACAAAGTATTATTTTAAGGGTGTGCATACTTATGCAACCAGCGTATTGCGTGCTTTTTATTTTTTATACTTTTTCCCCTAACAGATTTGCTTGTTTTTCAATTGCATTGTACAGGTTATAGGTCACATTAAAGGTGGGAAAAGTTTTGAAATGATTTATTGTGGTCTCATTTTTTTATATCTAAAAAACCTGACATTTTAACAGGGGTGTGCATGCTTTTTATATCCACTGTATATAGAGGGACCAGAGACAGAGACAGAGAAAAAGTAGATATAAATTTATATGTATGTATATATACAGACAGACACATACATGCTGTAGGTGTGTGTGTGTGTGTGTGTGTGTGTGTGTGTGTGTGTGTGTGTGTGTGTGTGTGTATGTATGTATGTATGTGTGTATATATATATATATATATATATAATGTCAACATCACAATTGTCATACCTTAGAGAAAAGGGAATATTCCAAGAAATGTCAGTTTTGGACTTTGTATATATATATATATATATATATATATATATATATATATATATATATATATATATATATATATATATATATATATATATGTCCATTTTTCAGCAATTCAGTCTCAGCATTAAAGGATTCACTAAAGCAGGTCCACACATTTCAAATGATTACCCTTTCTGACAAATCAACCAATGTGATAACTGTAGCTCCCTTTTTATCTTACATTTTAGTTCCTCCACTATGGATAACTGCTGAGAAGAAGAATCTCGATCAGTAAGAGCTAAACATACATGGGAGACAGATGCTGAAAAAATGCTTAAACACAGGGGACCAGAAGGTGAATTCCTAAGGTACTGAAGTCCCAAAGGAGGCCTACTTCTGGAATCCAAGCCAATGACAAGTTGATCTTAAATATGGTTAGAGAGGAACACTGGTTCTCATTGCTGGAAAGCCTGTTCCTGAGAATGGGAATTCCCTGAGAAACACATCCGTCTCCCCAACATGTCCTATTTATGTTGCAAGGAATATTTAGGTCTTTTGATGCTGTTTCTTTTGCAGATGTTCAAGAGGCTCATCAAAATAGGGACCATGTATGCCTTGTAAGCCAGGCAAAGATCACCTCTCAGAAGTATGCATGATAATGAGTAAAGAGACAGGGCTTTGAGGTGATCAGTGTAGGACATTGTGTTTACTCCCTGTTTTATTTTTTAAGGAACCTTTGTGGATTTCTAGTTGCTGCACATGCCTAGTCAGGTACATATCAAAGGAGGCATTACATCCATGATGGGACTGATGAGGGCTGAGTACAGTGGCACGATGGCCTCTCTGGACCTAGATGCCATGCCCTTGACTTACAAACTGAGCAACACAGAAGGATTTTCTTACTACCTTGGACAAATGTTGGTCGAAGGCTAGGTTACTATCTAGATGAGTTCCCAGATCCCTGACTATTGAATCAACTTTTAGGGTGTGATTTGAATCAACTTTTAGGGTGTGATTTACTGATGAGGTAGTTACCCAAGGTGGTAGACTTCCCAAAAGGTACTATAATGCATTTCTTGGAAATGAGTTTTAAGCCACAACCTTGGCACCAAGTGTTTGTCTATCTTAAACCTTCATGAAGGGTGTTATCATCGTGGGGAATTCAATGAATGCTCCCAGTCTGCAATCGTCTGCAAGCTTGGTCAGCCAGAGGCCTTTGATACTGGCTTTGATCTCACAAAAGTGGATGCCAAAGAAAAAGAGACCCAGCACAGAGCCCCTGTGGGACTCCACTGGTGAATGGCCTCTTTGTGGAGGTGGCCTCATCAATCCTAACCTCTTGGGTCCTATCCATGAGCCAGCTAGCTATGTAGTGTGTTATAAAGGGGTTTATGCCTAGTTCTCTAAGTTTGCTGACAAACGTCTGAATGCAGTATTGTAGCAAATGCTTTACCCATATCTAGGCAGGCAGTATGCATCATCCCTTCATCCACTGCCTTAAATACCTTTTCAAAAAAAAAGTCTACCACTTTCAGTAAGCCTGACCTTCCTTTGACAAAGCCAAACTGGGAAGGATGGATGGATGGATCCAGTGTTTGGAGGTCTCCTACATTACTGTTGATAATTTCCATGATGATTCCTCCATGGCTTTGCAAACAAGACTAGTCATATGAATCGACCTGTAGTTTCCTATATCTGTTGAAGGTCCTCCCTTATGATGGAGGATGACTGTTGCAGTCTTCCATTCTCATGTCACAAAGCCTGTTTTAAGACTGAAATTAAGTAGTGACTCCAAGGAATCCTGATAAGTTGTATTTTAGTCTGTTCAACAGGCATCCTGACATATTATCAGGGCCCAAAGAGGCTGCATTCTTGGCTTTAGTGAGTGCAGCCAGTACACGCTCCCTAGTTATAGTTAGAGGAGTAAAAGTTGAAGTTATTTCTCTGTGGATAGTTGGGGGTATGAAGGGTAAAGTTGGAACCAGATTTGTCCACTAACAGGTTCACTACATCACCAGGATTGGTGAATGTGGCACCATTAACCAGTTCAGCACATTGCTGTGTGCTACACTTGAGGTTTCTGACACAGCCAAAGAAGGCCTTATGGTTAATCTTTCACCAGGAGCTATCCTAACCTCAGAGTTGGCTTTGTTTAACATAATTACCCTTTCTGGCCCTCTTACTTGCCTATTTAGTTTGATAAGAGAGTTTTGCCATTATGTTTTCCTTTTATTGTATATCCTTTTTAATTTGGGATACAACCAGGGCAGTTTGTTTCTGAGGCAAGTTCTGGACTTACATCTGGTAGGTACAGCAGCCTCTATACAGCCACTGACATGGTTGTATACAGCTACTGAGAGCAATTTAGACTAGGCTGCTGTGTTCTTGGGGTTTGGAAGGCCACTAACTTTTGACAAACAATCCCTTAATAAAAGTTTGCTATAGAATAGTTCCTAACTGTTACTGGTTTTACTGGGATTACAGAGTTCATTTTGATTTCAAGGAGACAGCTTTATGGCAAGACCTTACCAGGGAGGACAAGAGATTGGGGGCAGCATTCTTCTATATTTGGGAGTACAAGGTGCAGCATGTTAGAGCCTCAAATTACTGTATTCATTATTTGGTCAAGTGTGTTTGTATTTATTAAGTCCAGGAATCTCTGTGCATGTAGATTTGAGGCCTTGTAGGATTCCAAGTCTATAGAGGGGTAATTATAGTCTCTCATGAGTAGGGTGTTAGATTGGATGGCTAGTGTATCTGGTAGGTCCAAGTATGAATTGTACGCTTCTTGGGATATGGAGGGTGACTTATACCTAGTTAAGAAAGGGTACGAGGTTTTGTCTATCTTGATTTGCATGTGGAGGAACTTCAGCATGTCATCCTGTTGCAACAACGTAGCGGTATGCATGTAACTGAAGTATACTGAGACACCTCCACTTTTAGCCCTTGTCTCTGCAGCTACTGGTCTAAAAGCGTGGAAGGCACTGAAACCTTGCACTGTGGGGTACTCTTTGCCACTTTAAACCACGCATTGCCGCTTAGCTAGGGTTAAACTATTCCTGGCACCATAAAGTCTGCTTTTCAAAACTTCCCTTAGAACTAGCCAGTTTTTTTTAGTTTTAGCACTAAAATCTGTTTCTTTGAGCTCAGAACTTGTTGTAAGCACTAAATAAGCTACAAATCACTACGGCACTCAACTTTTCTCACTTGTCTAGAGGAAAACAGATTTTAATACTTAATAAATAAGCACCTATCCAGGCATGTCTAAGGGTCAGCTCCAGGTGTTTTCTCCTGTCTACCTGATGAATCTGGGCATCTTGGGGCAATGCAGCAATTGCCTTATGTACACAGACAACCCTCTCCTCCTACCACCCAAAACTACAACTTGTGAGAGATGTACTTATATAGCCAAACTGTGAGCAAAGCTTCCTTCACCCAAGAATGGACTAGATAGTCAAGAGGAGAAGGTAAACACTTGCACCACACCACACTCATCACATAGTCCCTCAAAACCTACACCACCAAAACACAAACATAGAAACAAGAAACACACACCTACATTCGCGGAGGCTCTCAATAAAAATCTACTCAAGCAACAAATACCTCCAAAGCAGAAACGCAAGCAACCTCCACCTCCAGCACAATCTAGATGACACATAGCACACAAACTCAGTGTGCAACTCAACCACAGCACATAAGGCATAACAATGTAGACCACACTCTAGTCATAGGTAACTCTATAGTCAGGCACACTGATGTTCCACTCACCAGGCTAAACAAGGAGAAAGTTACTGTCAGCTGCCTTCGGGTGCCAGGATCAGCCACATAATGCACGCACTCAGGTCACTCCACAGGGTTGGGAGGGTGGCTTAATGGCTAAGGTGTTTGCCTTACAAACACAAGGTGCAGGGTTTGAGTCTCACAAGGGATAATTGGCTAGGCTTAAAAAATGGCTCGCAAGGGCAGTTAGCTTAGTACTAAAAACTATAAACTATAAACAATAAAAGTACAAATATGACTCTGTCATTGTTCATGTTGGTGTGAATAACCCGAGATGTACCTCCCTGGACTACATGACAAGAGACATGGAGGAGCTCTCCGATCTTGTACCCCAGGCAGGTATGACCCTAGCCCTGAGTAGCATCCACCCAGAATGATACCACAGTACAAGGACAAAATGATTCACTTCAACAATTGGCTAAGCTTCTGCTGTCATTCTAAGGGGATCCAGTATCTGTCTGCCTGGGATAACATGATCGACAGACCACGATGCTTTGCCTGAGATGGCCTGCACCTGTCGCCCTTGGGATTCCAGATACTGGCTAAGGCTCTTGCCACCCCTATAGTGCCTTTTTTAGGCAAGGTTCAAATGACAAATTCACCACCTTAACAGGTACAAGCAAGCAAAATCTGAGGGTAATGCTACTCAATGCTAGAAGTCTAAACCTCAAAATGCATTCACTCGAGGCACTCCTTAAAATGGAGAACATCGACATCTGTGCAGTGACAGAGACCTGGTTCAAGGCTCCAGAGAGCACTCCCGTATTACTAGGGTAGAATTCAAACAACACCTTTTGGCCACTTAACCTGGACCGAAACACTAAAGGAGGAAGCGTGAAGGAGGAAGCGTGTCCATATCCATTAAGGATATCCACACCTTTAGGCTAGTTGCTCAGCATAATGCATCCGAGATTATCCAAGTGCAACTAACTCTGGGCAAGACCGCAATCCAAACTGTAACTTGCTACAGATCCCTCACCATGCCCCAGGATTCCCACTCCTCATTTCTTGACACACTGGAAAATATTAGGGTACAACCCAACACCCTAATAATGGGCGATTTCAACTACCCCACCATTAACTGGGAAAACTACTCACGTACCAACTCTTTTGCTCAATGTTTTCTGGAATTCATAAATTCCAATGCCTTGGATCAATTTATCCACACCCCCACCAGGGGCAGCAATATCCTAGACCTGGTCATTACCAACATGAGTGACTGGTGTTCCATACCAGAGGTCAATTCCTCGTTGGTCAGATCCAACCACAAGCTAATCACACTAGACATCCACATCCCGCCCCACCCCCATTTGGGAAACCACAGGGCAAAAAATTTCTCCAAAGCCAACTTCACGCTTCTTAAGACAGAAGTGGCAAACTTCACGACACCCATGTAGACAGACAATAGAGGTATGGCTGCTGAATCCTACACAAATGCACTTTATAAGCACTTACGCAAGTGCATGGATTGTGCTGTCCCTATCAGAACCAAGATGCTATCCTTCAAAAAAATGAAGCCAATCTGTTGGTCCTCTGCCATAAACAAACTCTACAACAGAAGAAAGAAACTGCTGCAAAAAAAGAGTAAAATCCCATGATTGGAGGAACTCCCTAGTCAGCCTCAGTAAGAAGCTGAGATCCCTCATAAAATCCTCCAAAGCTAGTTCCGAAAACAAAATCAACACTGATTCTAAAGACAACCGCAAAGCATTCTATAGCTACGTCAGGAATCTCAATGGCAACACTCAGATCTGCTTTGAGTTACAGCACAATGGCACTAAATATACAGAACCAACTGATATTGCCAACATTCTGGCAGATAGGTTCAGTGCTAACTTTACCCCCCCCCCCTCACCTCCTAAAGGGCCCATCTCTATAGAATGCAAAGTTCCTGTAATCACAGCTGCACAAGTAAAAAACACACTCACCAAAGCCAAGAACACAGCATCCATGGGACCGGACAGCATCCAAGGCTGCGTTCTACACGAGCTGCAGAATGAAATGGCACCCCACCTAAGTACCATGTTCAATCACAGCCTCACCTCAGGATTTGTGCCCATTGAATAGCACACAGTGACGGTTATCCCACTCCACAAAGGGGGAGCAACTGGGAACTACCGCCCCATTAGTCTAACGAGCCTGGTCTGTAAGGTCATGGAACGTATCATCATGGATCTTATACACAAAGATACTGGTAATCTCCAAACTCTGGACCCCACCCAGACTGGGTTTGTAAAAGGCAGATCATGTCTCCTAAACCTGACAGATGTATTTGAAGCAGTCAACAAAGCCGTAGATGAGGGTAAGGTGGTTCACACAGCCTATCTAGATCTCGCCAAGCTTTTGACACCATCCCCCACTCTGGAATTATAGATAAACTCACTAAACTAGGTATAAATCCTTATGTCACAAGATGGGTTGCCAACTTGATCAGTGACAGAACCCGCACTATGAAAGTAGCAGACTCCAAATCCAACTTCAGGCCAGTGACAAGTGGAATACCACAGGGTTCAGTCCTGGGTCCTCTCCTGTTTGGTATCTACTTTTCTGAAGTACAGACTAACACAGAAGGTCTTTGGCTAATGAAGTTTGCAGATGGCTGCAAACTAGAAGACATAATCGAAACTTCTAATGATGTGGACATCCTACAAAAGGGTCTTATGGAGACAGATGCCTGGTGTCAAAGCCATGGCCTCAAGCTCAATACCAAGAAGTGCAATGTCATCCCCTTTGGTAAAAACTCTGTACCCATGAGCTACCACACCGAAAGTGTGATAAGAGACCTTGGGACACAGGTGGACAGTAGTCTCTTCTTTGATAATCACATCGCCACAGTACTCAGGAAATCCTTCTATGTGGCACACCTCATCACAAAGGTTTCTCATCCAAGAAAAAAGAGGTCATTGTTCCCCTCTACTCGTCACTCATTAGACCCGTTATAGAGTACAATGCCCCTTTTAGTATGTACCTCACAAGGCATCTACAACTGGAAAGGCTTCAGAAATACCTCACAAAGAGGATTACCGGCTTCAAACAGATTACCTACACAGACCGTCTCAAAAAACTCCAGCTTTACTCCGTCACATATCACCTACTCTGAGGCGATCTCTGCCTAACATACAAAGCTATGTCAAATGCAGAGCTGTTCGACATGCTCCACTTAAAGAAATCCCAATCCCTCTGAGCTACACACTCTAGGGACCTAAACCTTGTCACTACAATAAACAGAACATGCTGGAGGGATAGATTCCTGTCCCAGAGACTTCCTATACGCGGGAGCAAACTACCTAGCTGTATCAAACAAAGCTCCTCATTAGCACTCTTCAAGAAAAATCTTGATGATTGGATGGGAAATAGGAAATTCACCCCGGGGATCACTTCTGTGGCTCTGCTCGACAGGGGCACAGGAAATAATTTTCTTGGGTGGCGAAAGCCAGGGTACCTTTTTTGGCTAGGCTTATATAGGCCCTAGGACCAATAGCCTAGTACCTACCTATGTCTCAGTAACTTCACAGATGTCTATATTCTCGAGTGTAAAAAAGGCTAGGAGTGAGTGTATTTTTTTTTCATTTAGGCTCTTGGCAATAACAACACAGTAGAAGAGACCCAGAAGTGCAATGCTAGCACAAACCAATTAAACAACTAGTTGGAAATCCCTTGCTGAAAGCGATTTCAAGACCGTCTTACAGCATTAACAGTGGGAGGAATGGGAATTTTTTTTTACAAAAATATAGTAAAATGCACAAATAAAAGCAGAAACCAGTAGCTATCAGTCAAAAACATATTCAGCAAGTGTGATTCAGCAATCAATGGTGCTTAGCTTTGCTTGAAAGGCACTGGATACAAGCACAGGTTAGGATGCCAAGCATTGCTGAGCTTTGGGAACATGAGCAGGAGACAATATGTAGTAAAGGAGATTTACTTCAACAGCAATCTTGGTTTGCTGAGTGGGCACTCGGTATCATGGATCTACAGAAAACAATGGGTGGGAAGAGTACTTAAATAGCTTATACAACAGACAACAGCAATGAAAGATGGAAGGGAGGGACATTAGAAATCAGTTTACCATAAGGGGCGAAGGCCACAGACACAGCCTTATAAAACCACAACAGAAAAAAAAGGGTGGAAAGGTTGGGAAAAATTCAAGGAAGAAGCAGGCTAGCTAGAGAGGTATTCAATCAAATAAAGCCAATATTAGAGCTCTTTCCAGAACTTTAAATTAATATCTTGTTGAGGAATGGGGCACCAAACAACAGGGGAACAAAAAGGCATTGAAATGCAACTTTAAGCAGGTAAATGATAAGCAGAATATAAAAATGTAGGACTAAAACAGGAATATATATATATATATATATATATATATATATATATAAATATAAAAGCAATGAAGCACAAATCCTAAAGAAGAAAAATAATACTCTCTCTACTGTAACTCTACTACAGTTTAAGGCACCAGACAATGCAGAAAATTACCAGTAGCAGTGCTTATTGAAAAGAGCAATAATAAATGACTAACTAAGGCCCACATCTACCAGTATTTCAAAATTCTACCACAATTGTGAATGAAACTACAAGACTAATACCTAGCCGGGTTTAAAATACAAACAGCTTTTACAGGTAATTTTACTTGTGGAGATACAGGTGCAATATAATGTAGAAACAATTTCCCACAACTACAAATTAAGCTACAAAACTAAGGTGCCAGAACAAAGTAAAAAAATGCAAGCAGATATCTTTTTTTGGCTAAAACATGGAACAAAACAGAAAGTGCAACTATCAATGCACAGCCCACCATAAGTACAACTTAAATATGCAAGCAGAACTGAAATAAAAGTTTTTTCTTCTCATTCCTTTTTGATGAAAAGATTGCTACAGTTCAAGGCTTTCCACACCTCTCCAAGTTGCATAAAATAGCCTGGAGAAGGGGGGTATAATTGCACTGGATATAGCAGGCTAGCTAAAGAGGGATACAATGAAATAAAGTCAGAACTGGAGTTCTTTCAGAAACTTTACCTTAATGTCTCAGCAGAGGAAGGGGCAAACACAAAGAACAGGAACAGACAGGCAATGAAATACAACTTTAAGCAGGTAAATGATAAGCAAAATATAAAATTATAGGACCAAAACTGGAATATCAACTGTAAAAGCAGTGAAGCCTAAATCCTAAAGCAGAGAAAACAGTACTGTCAGTACTGTAATTCTACTATAGTTTAAGGCACCAAACTATGCAGAAAATTACCAGTATCACTGTATATAGAAAAATGCAGTAATAAAGGACTAGATAAGGCTCAAATTTGGCAGTAATTCATAATTCTGCCACAACTGCAAATGAAACTACAAGGCTAAGGCCCACCAGGTTTTAAAATACAAACAGCTAGATTTTAAAACTAATTCTACTTGTGATGATAGATGTACAGTACAATGTAGAAACACAAACTTCCCACAACTGCAACTTAAGCTACAACGCAAAGGTCCCAGAACAAATTAAAAAATGCAAACAGATAACTTCTTAGCTAAAACATGGGGAAATAAAAGTAGGAAAGTACAAAGATGTATTACCACATAGGTCACGATAAGCACAACTTAAATATTTAAGCACTATGTAAAATATAAACAGAAAGTACCT